>NC_054604.1:7709098-8014868 GCF_004785595.1 Juglans microcarpa x Juglans regia
ATAGATGGTAGTAAACCCAAAATAATACCTAGTTGGGAGACACCATTAGCCTTCCGGAACCAGGTCTCTGTCATCTGTTTCCAGCTTGTTTTTCCTTCTATTTTGATGCCGAGCAATCTTGCATAATAATCCCATAACGCAGAAGCAAAAAGACTTAAGCACATCACATGGTCTCATGAGTTCATATCTGTTTTTTCACAGCACTAAAATTTCTATAGGGGGCTTCAATAACTTTATTAATGATTGCAGATTAATCGAGCCAATTTTTGAGGGATCCAAATTCACGTGGTGTAATGGGAAGAGAATGTCTATTCAAAATATGGGGTAGATTAAACAAAACTTTAGCAACTCCAGATTTCTTACACAGAGAGAGAAGGTTGGTGGTTAAACATTTACCTAGGGTATGCTCAGATCATTGTCCTATGTGATCTCAACAAGGCCGAAATTTGAGGCATATGGACGATCTCCATTCAGGTTTCAACGAATGTGGTGTCAGCACCAAAACTTCAAAAGCATAGTGGAGGAAAGTTAAGCTAACAATAGGTAGTGTTAAGGTTTGCTTAAAATGACAACCAAGTTAAAAAGACTCAAAATAAAGCTCAAAACATGGAATAATGAGTGTTTTGGGAGGGTAGAAAAGAGGATTTATGGTTTGGAAGATTCTATTGTGGAACTAGAAGCAACGATGTGCAATGCCTATAACGTGCATGTGGAAAAGGAACTAATAAAAAACATGAGCTGGAAAGATGTTTGCTCAATGGGAAATTCTATTGAAATAAAAGGCTAGGTGGCTGCAGGAGGGCGACTTCAACTCCAAGTTCTTCCATGCATCAATTCAATATAGGAGGAATAAGGCTACTATCAAACATATGAACATGACAGATAGAAATATTTTACAATCTCCTGAGGAAATCCACAATGCGGCTGTCAGTTATTTCCAGGAGGCTTTAACATCGAATGGGGAGATGACACATTTTAATTTGACATCTGATATGCCTCGTGATACTGGAGTCGGAGAATTGTAAACTTTGTCAACCCCCTACTGAAGAAGAGCTTAAACATGCATTGTCTGGCATACCCATAGATAGTAGTCCAGGTCCTGATGGGGGTTTGGGTCTAGCTTTTCTTAAGCTGTTGGGAGATTGTTTCGGGACATGTCTTTGAGGCTGCTAAGGAGTTTTTTGAGGGGGCTGAATTACCACCCTTCTAGTCCTCATCATATATCGTCACAATTCCAAAGGAAGATAACCCAAAAAGTTCCAAAGATTAAGGCCCATAAGTTTATGCTCAGTGGTTTATAGGATCTTCTCCAAGGTCATAGTAGATCGGCTATCCCCCTTCTTTCTAGAATGATTTCTAAAGAGCAATGAGCTTTTATTAAGAGACGGAGTATTCATAAAAACATCTCCTTAGCCCAAGAAATTATACAGAGCATTAATAAAAAAGTTTGAGGTAGGAACTTAATGATGAAGGTGGACATGGCGCAGGCTTATGATAGGCTGGAATGGTCTTTTCTCTTGAATGTTCTTAAAGCATTTGGATTCTCAGATCGTTGGAGAAGCTTGATTCATAATTGCAGTGCACTTTCTTCATTCTCAATCGTGATGAACAGAACGTATCAAGGGTTCTTTAAGTCATCTCAGAGATTGAGACAAGGCAACCCTCTATAACCTTATTTGTTCATAATATTGGAAGAAGTACTTAATAGGATGTTGAATCAAGCTTTTCAAGAAGGTAGGATTGGTTCTTTTCAACAATCTCGAGGCTTCCCTTTAATCACTCACCTTTTTTATGTTGATGAGTTGGTCATATTTATGAATGGGTCAAAGTCTTCTCTTTAAAGCAAGTGTGGAGGTTCTAAGGATTTATGAGAGTATATATATCTGGTCAAAAGGTGAATAGCAACAAGTCTGCTATATTTTTTTCCAACCCAAGTGTCAGCAGCTAGGAGATCAATTGTGCTAAATGCCACTAGGTTCAAAGAGGCAAAATTCCCATGTACGTATTTGGGAGCACCACTTCATACAGACGAGCTTACTTCTGCCCTTTTAAAGCCATTGATGCTGAAAGTGAAGAAGAAACTTGTAGGATGGAAAGCGATTTTATTGTCTAGTGGTGGAAAGCTTAACTCTCATTAAAGATGTCTTATCAAGCTTACCCATTCAACTTATATCAAGTTTTGAATGTCCCAAAGAAGGTGATAAATGAGTTGACAAAGCTATTAGCGGATTTCTTTTGGGGTGAGAAGGGAAAAAGAAGAAAAAATGGATTGTTTGGAGAAGAGTATGTAAACCAATAGAAGAATGGAGTCTAGGAATCCGGGATTTAGAGGAAGTGAAGAAAGTACTGCACATGAAGTTTGCATGAGAATTTTTATATGAGAACTCTCCGTGGGCAATTTCTTTTAGAGGGAAATACCTTGACACAGGCACACCCTTTTCTCATCACAGCATCTCGACAAGACTCTAGTTTCTGGAAAGGGGTTAGATTAGTCCTTCTAGATGTGATCTGTGGCACATTCTGGCTAGTGAAGTAAGGAAATCTCTCCTTCTAGTTTGATAATTGATCTCAATTGGGCTTGTTAGCAGATTATGTGGAGCATATTTCTCAACCTCAGCTATTCATGGTTAAAGAGGTATGGGGAAATGATGGATGGAATACACATAAAATGGAAGAACCATTGGGGGAGAGTCTAATAAACCAAATAGTGACAAAGGAATTATGGATCAGAGAAAGGAATTATGACTATCCAATATGGAAAGCTTCCAGCACAGCAGATTTCACAACTAGATCTGCTTTGCAACAGAAAATAAAAAGGGTCTTAATTCACTATTGTGAAAGTAGCAAAAGCTAACCAATGAACTTCAAGGACCCCAAATTTACAAAGTGCAAAAAATGGGACAAACCAAGCAATATTCCATATGTCAACATTGGTTTGATGTGAGGACTGCATGTTTCAAGCTAGCTGTTTGTCGGGCGGATCAGAGTCTGCTTGACCGAGGGAGAAGCTGTGAATATAGAGTGATGACAAGAAGTAGCGTTGGTGCAGACGAAATGGGTCAAAAGTCGCACATAAAAAGACAGACAGACAGACAAAGGTAAAAAAGCCATTTTGTGGTTGCCGATGCCTGCATCTTGTATATGGCCATTACGTGCCCACCAGAACTAAAGGTGGAATAAAACCCAACTTCTAAAATTATGGTTGTTAGCACGTGAACTTGACTTCATCTTGATGAAACACACCTTTCTAGCCCCCATATAAACCACTCACTCCCTGCCAAACTTGCCGTTGATCCTTCTACTTACAATTATAGTACTACTTTCTCATTTCAAGTTCCATTTTTTAAAAACTTTGTTGAATTATAATACTACTGATCACCATATCATAAAACATCATCAAATTCATTTTGAGGATCCACCCGAACTGGATCACTACAAATTCATGTGCGCACAATTTTAACGAAACGGGTTGCTACCTCACCGGCAGGGAAGCATTTCGATCCTATTGCCATCACTTTTCACACATTAGTTTCATAGTCTTTCCTTGGTTTTAATCAACAGTTTCTTATAACAAAAAGAGTACATCTTTTTTAAGCTCTAGGTCTTGAGTAACAAAGCTTGGACTAATGCTGCAGTCTGCACTGGTACTTTGAGATTCCCCAAGGTCAGTGGTTCTTGTTTAGGAGGGCATCATGACATTTGTCTAGTGGTTCTTGTAAAGAGGTGCTTCTCTCGGGTCTTCGCCGGTTGCCGTTTTGCAAGGGGAATCAAGACGGCTTTCTTTTTGTACTTTTTTTCCTCATCCCTCCAACTCATGATTCTCATATTTCTCATCTAAAACTAAAAAGTGTTTAAGTGAGAACTGTCCACTAGAAGTTGTTGTATTCGGCGCCAAACCTCCAAAAGCCTAAATCCTCCTATTGCCAACTAACTCACATGACCCGCGAGCTCAATATATCAAACATAAAATAACAGTGAAACCCAAGTAATAATCGAACAAGTCATATTGAGTCGTGTAGGGACAACATGCCATATTTTATCCACTTTGTGTATTAATCCAAGAACCTGATGGTATGATGGCATATTACCCGATCGTTGATGATAAATTTGGATTGGAAACCTCACATCCCCTTTTATAGAAAAAAAAAACAAACTGCAAATATAGCTTCTTTTTTTTAAATAAGTCACTTAAAATAGGCGACCTCAACAGGTGTGAGTAAAAGATCCGAATCCCCATCCATGAGATGAAAAAAAATATGATATATGATAATTGTAATCGTTAGTGCGTAATTGCGATATAATTATTTTGAAAAAAATGAATAAATATGAGATTCATATAAAAAAAATAATTTTTTAATATTAAATTTTATTTTTTTAAAAAATAATTTTACGACGCTTGCATACACTACGATTATATAAAAAATTATTCAAAATATATTATAAGTGAAGTGAACTAGTTAAGCTTTGAAGTTGAAAGCAACTGAAGCGTGCATGCACGCGCGCGAGAGGAAACACGTAGTGGAATTTGGTCCGTGTATGTAACGAGGGACAGAGGGACGAACACGGTACTCTCCTTCCATCCATTTATAAGCTTCTCTCCTCTTCCCTTCCTCTTCCTCTTCCCATTCTCAATTCCAAATGTCTTGCCTTCATTTCTTGCCTGCTTTGTGACAAAAGAGTTTGTACGGATCAATTCACCTATGTCTGGCGAGGTTTCTTCGTCGTCCGCTTTTATGGATGGCCTCGACGACGTGGAGGACTACGTTCGGGTGAGAGATTCTCCTCCGATTTCTTCCCTCTTAATTGTCTGGTTTCTGACTAGAAATGTAGGACAAGATGAAGGATTTAAGTTCTCCCGCAGCTGTTTGAAGAAATCGATTCGTTTTTTTTTTTTCTTTTCTCTTCCCTTCTTCTTTGGCATGTTTTTGCTGCTGATATAACTGAAAAAACCGCCACTTAACTGAGCGTAACAAACTTGTTCTCTGATCTAAGTTGATTGAGAGACCAAAGACTTGTAAGAAAAATCGAGTTTTTTTTCTTTTTTCCTTTTCCAGTTTCTTTTCTCGGACACCAGACTGTGTACCAATTTTGGGTTTTCCGTATATTTTTCTTTTTCCTTGTATTTTCCTTCAAGTTTCCCGCTTGCTGAGAAAATGTGCCTAAAGACAAGCGATTGAGTTTGATTGCGGTTCCTTTGTTTTTCGCTTCTCCAACTGTTTGATCCGTGAGAAATCTGAGGGAAAAGGAAATCGCTGTAGTATGTTTTGTTTTATTCTCTCTCTTTCCTGATACTTTGTAGTTCATAAGAATTGGAATATTTGAATCGTAGTCTTGGATTATGGACATGTATTACTCCCATCTACCTTGTATCTGATGACTGTGTCATCCTACCACGTCACCATACTCTTGGAGTACCTGATAGTATTCCGTATTTGATGGAAAGTGGTCTTTCAGTTGACTTGAGATTTTATTCTGGTGGTGAAATAAATTTGAAAACAGAGCAGCTAGCTAGTTGGCTCTAACATGAATTGAAAAAACGTCTCTGTTGGTGCTTGCTTAGTCGATTAGGTATGTTATCTAGCAGTAGATCTTTTTATAAGTAATAAACTAAAATAACAGATCTATTCACGTTCTTGCATTTTTCTGCAACCAAACACAGCTACTCTTTCTACCTCATGGAGTATTAATTGCTCTCTAGCAAATTTAATGGTTTGTTAGAGAATTTGATGAAGTAAGCATTCATTGAATTTCAGGCAAATGAAGGAGGGGGACCCGTGCAATGGGATAGTTTTAATCATATTTTTGACCTTGTACAGAATGGAAACAAAGCATTTCGAGACAACCGTTTTGAAGAGGTAAATGTTTTAATTCAGAGCACTTTGTCTAGTTTGGCTTGTTTTTCCTCCAGATTGGAGTTTAAGAGGATTTCCTTTTCCACGTAAAAACAGAAAAAAAAAAAAAAAATCATAGAAATGCTAGTGAAGAATGATAGCATTGGGCTTGAGTTTCTTAGCAATAATGTTTATACTATGGACGAATCATCTACTGCCTGTTTTCCACCACTTCTGGATGTTGTTGATCTGGTGCACTGGGTGCTTAATTTCAGGTGAAGGTATTAGTTTCGACAGTATATCTTGCTTTATAGTTTCCTTGTCCTTCCCTGGTGCAAGTGTTTGGTCACTTTAAGCATGCTTGTTTCTTGCAAAGAATTAATAATTTCCAATTGTTAATAAACTTTATGTGATTATTTAATTAATGCATTACTCATAAAAAATAAACTTTATATAATTGGTTCATATTTGAAAATACTTATTTTTTTTTAGCTCCTTTACATTCTTGTCCTTAAATTGCTGATCCAGTTTATATGCAGGCAATCAATTGTTACTCAAAAGCCAATAACGTTAAACCAGGTGATCCTATTATCCTTGGGAACCGAAGTGCTGCTTATATCAGGTTAATTAATAAAATACTAGATTAGTGATTTGTGATTGATTGGACCCCATATCCATCTTCTAGACCATTAAATTGCACTAACTATGATGGATTTCTTGCAATGACGACTTCTTCATTCGACCAGGATTAGCCAATTCCTGAAACACAGATCACCATCAGCTTCTGAATGTAGACCATTGAATGGGCTGGATCCTACAATACATGCCGAGGTATGTTGTGTTGCTTTGGTCTTTAAATGCTTAGAAAATAAAGCTCAATTTTTTTTTAGAAATCTTTCAATATATTCTAACTAGTATTGATTAATTAAATTCAGCTTGCTTTGAAAGATGCTGAAAAGCTCAATAATCTCCGAAGTGATTTAGTAAAGTCATACATTCTAAAGGCCAATGCACTGATATTGGTAAGAATAGGTTTCCATCTTTTTCTCTTTTTTGGGTCTTTATTCCTTTTCAATTTCTTTAATGTATCAGGGGGTGGGCCCCATCTCTCTCATTGTGTGCACCTGCATATTTTAGTAGTGAAGATGAACCTATGTGGTGCCTTTAGGCCATAAGGCCTTTGAATTTTCGGTCCTTTATACTTAAAAAGATGGGGTAAGGAAAATATTTGCCCATTCTAGTGCCTTTGATTTTTCAGTCTTTTAGCCTATTCTAGTTCCTCGCTTGTAGCTAGGTGTTTTCTTTTGTATACTTCTTGTGCGCTTGGGCTATGCCTATTTACTTGTCAATAAAATTTTCTTATTACTTATAAAAAGAAAAGAGTAACCGAGTAAAACTTGAGGGAAAAAAGAGTAAAACATAAGCAGCGTTTGTCCCATGGATGATAAGTTGGATAAATGTAGAGTTTAATACATGTAAACTTGATTATGAATACAGTTTGTAAATATTCGAATAAAGAGCTAATTTGACATTAGAATATTGTGGCCATGTTACATTGTTTGATCATGATCAGTAAGGCTGATGACTGCACTTAATACAAGGTACGGAACATTGCTTTGGACCGAGTAGAATGACAATAAAATGTTGGAAATGTTACACATGAACACTCAAACTAGTCCTGAGAACATGCATTTCTACTTTTTTATTTATTTATTTATGATTGAATAGTTTCATTTTATGTTAATATCCTGGATAGGAGGCGAAAACCTTAATTATAGGTAATTTTTTTGTTTGGCCGATTTTAGCCTTGTTTGTCATAGTTACATTGCACTTGTGGTTCTGCAGCTGGAGAAGTATGAGACTGCCCGGGATGTTATTCTTTCAGGTCTTCAGGTTGATCCTTTTAGGTAATGTGGAATTTTTATCATATTGTTATGTTGTGATGGAGATATGCTCAATAATTTTTAAATTTAATTTTTACGCTCTGGATGGCTCTTGTGTTTGCTTTGGTTATATGTAGCAATTCTCTTCGTGCTTCTCTTCAGAATTTGGAGAGGATATCAACAAGTTTACTTGGGAGGAGAAACTATGCGACACCAGAACGGACTGATGAATTTGATTGCACGCTTTGTCTGAAGTTACTATATGAACCCATTACGACTCCGTGTGGGCATTCTTTTTGCCGTTCATGTCTGTTTCAGTCCATGGATCGTAGTGAGAACCTTGCTGTCATTGATCCTAGTTAATAGTTTCTATGATATCTGTATGTGAGCTTATTTTCTCCTAACCTTTGTATTGAAATGTTAGGTAACAAATGCCCATTGTGCCGAACTGTTCTTTTTGTCAGTCCCAGAACATGTGCGATCAGGTGAGTTGCTAATGATAACTGAAATGCTTATCTCAATGGTTTGACCCTGGAATATTCTTTTTCTCCTACCTTTGCATTGTGAACTTAGCACATTAGTTAGTCTAGGAGCACCTATCCTTGGGTCCAACCTTGGAGATGTAGGTTCCTAATATCATGAATTTATTCAGGAAGCAGGGAGAATAATAGAATGTGAAAAAGAAATTGCAACTGCATTTGACACTTTACAATCGTACTTCAAAAACCCCAAAAAAAAAAAAAAAAAACTATTGTTCAGTTTGGTTTAAAATCGGATTTGAAAAGCAAACTAACTTAATTTTGAACTTGTTTGCGGTTGTATGTGATTTGCTTGACTATTTATATTATGAGAAGGATTTTTTAATGCACATGCACATACAGGATGCCTATATAAAAGAAGATGCTACAATTTGTGTGAGATTACACAAGTTAACTTTAGATGCAGTGAAGTTGAGTTAAGAAGGATCATGGTTAAAATATAGGGTAAAAGAACTGCTTATTATGCAAAGACTGATGTTTATAAACTATATATATATATGTATAACTAAAAACTTACTTATAAAAAAATATATTTATATATATATTCAAAATGATAATTAGTTTTAGAAATAACTAGAAAGGAGAAGAGAATGAAATTGGCTTGGAGAGCCAAGAGAACAAAATTTATGCCATTGAAAGTCTGAAGTTATCCAGGAAAAGTAAAATTACTAGAATATCTTGAGTGAGAGCCAAAATTTGAAAGATAGTTTTTGTGGGAGTGTAATTGTGAAAGAAAAACATATCCTAAATGTTTGGGTTTTTTTTACCGTTGACATTTAATGTGGTGTATCTGACATTTAGAAAATTTTAGAAATTAAGTTTTGAGAATGAAAACATGCGGTTCTTGAAGAACTGTTTATTCCTCAATGTATGAGTAGATATTAATTTCTTTACATTGTATGATTATACGTTGATTTCTTTACATTTTAAAAAAGGACTCCACGTACTTAGTTTAAAAAACTAAGTACGTTATAAAACGATATAAATATTGGGCATTTACAAAGGGCATTTTCCCACCAGCTCCCCTTCGTTCCAAATTAATATTTGAATTTTTGAGGGAGCACGGTTACAAACACAAAGGAACTTAAAATTTTCTAGTTGGGTCACTATGAGTCTAGAAAGTCCTTTTGGCTTTGCCTTTTAAGGAGTTCTCTTTACCATGCATGCTGCACTAAGTGTACAATCAGTGAGAATGGTTTTTTCCTGGAGTTACTCCTTTGTTTGATTTGTTGCAACCTTTTGTGAGTCTTGGGGAAATATTTAAGATTCTGCTTAACATATTACCAATTCATTTGTCTTTTTACCAGTGTGACACTTAACAACATTATACAAAAGAATTTCCCAGAGGAATATGCTGAAAGGAAGTCAGAGCATGACAGTTTGACGAACCTTGGTGTTGATTTGATGCCTCTTTTTGTCATGGATGTTGTCATTCCAGGTCAAAAGTTCCCACTCCACATTTTTGAACCCCGGTACCGGCTTATGGTGAGTCAGTCTATTGATGGTTAATCTTCCTGTTGAGCTTTCATATATCGTGATAAAACTATGACAAATGGATAAGTATGGAGATGCCGGTACATCCATATGATGAACTAACTTTGTATACTGCATATTTGAGAAGCCTTATGAATAGCTAAGTTGTCTAAGTGTTACTTTATTTTGTATATCAATTGTTTTACTCTAGGACTAAGGGGAACTGTAGCAAAAGAGTGGGTGGTTCAAGCAAAGGGATTATTATAGACATGGTGCTTGGGAGAGTATACACCTTCGATGATCAGTGCTGATAGCTTTGAACCTTCAAATTTGTTATTATTGTGAGAGTGGAAATTGAGCTCGAGGTTTTTAGATAATGCTTGATTTTGATATTGGTTCAACAACGGAAAACTTTCTTTTTATTGTGCATTTATTTATTTATTCTTTGTGGGGGCTGGGGTTTCATGGACCTATTGCTGTATAGAGTTTACTGATACCCTCAGGGTAAGCTGTTGATGGTATACTCATCATCCAATGAGACTGTCATTGATGGTATCTTGTCATCTATAGCGACTATCTCTGGAAAGGGCTGAGCATGAATACCACCTGTAGTCTTCAAAACGTATAAATTTGAGCTCCATTTGAATTTTGAGAGTTGGTCTGGTCACGTGATCAGTGTACGAAACATGTTTCTGTAATCTAAGTTTTGTTTATTGCTGGTGCTTAGTCTGTCTAAATAGACACTGCAACCTTTGTACTCTATGAATATCTTTCAATTTTTGCAGTTTTATATAGTATGTTTATATCATGTCAGCTTATGTATTTGCATATTGTATTACCTCATCAAAATTGTTGGTCAAGGGTATCATTTGGAAATGCTCCATAGAAACAGAAAGGAAAATTATGAGCTCTGGCAGAGTGAAAGCATATGGCTTTCTATCTACCAATATGGTTTAATATGCAATAGAATAGTTATACTTTGGTTTGGTTGCCCTTTTGTAAATTACTAGCAATAAATGCATGGCAGCATGGGAATTTATGGGTCATAACAGAAATATACAATCTTGATTTTCTGCTGAAGCACAGAATTGATTTTTCTTCTGTTTTTTTTTCGAAAAAAAAATAACCCAATTTTTTGCTTTATTAAAGTTGACAAAAGGTAGAATCCAATTTCTGCTTTGGTTTATCGATAACATGAACGTCTGTCTACATCATAAGCTACCATTCCATCTATCATGTTAACTATATCCATGTAAATAATGTTATCGTTATTTTTGTTTATGTGGACATCAGGTGAGGAGAATAATGGAAGGAAACCATCGGATGGGAATGGTAGAATATTGTCACTGGTCCTTTTCTTTCACTTTTCCTTCCTAAGGTATATCTGATTAATCAAGAATTCCTCACCGTTACCGGGTTTGATTTGTCTATTAATCATGTAGGTTATCATTGATTCTACAACAGGTTCCATAGCTGATTTGGCTTGTGAAGTAGAGATTACTGAGTAGGTGTTTGATCCTTTTTTCCCTTATGACTTGGCTAGCATGTGTATCATCTAGTTTGAGAATAAAATGATCTTGATTTGTACTATTACATACTATTTTGAGAATAAAATGATCTTGATTGGTTTGTTGATGTAGATGTGAGCCACTTCCAGATGGACGATTCTATCTAGAGGTGAAGTTTTCTTCCTTGTATTCATGGTTCTGCACTTTATCCTGATGGATGGTTCATTAGTGGTTAAAGTTTTTTGAATTATCTTCTTCACTACGGTGGCTTCGAAATATCTAAGGAAGGAAGACTAAATACATGTCATCATGTGTAAAATGTGTGCATTTGTATCTATATATAGGGGGTTATAATCTTAATCCACTAATATTCATTTTCAGTTTACACAAAAAAATTTATCCTTATCTTATTCACAGGTTGAAAGTCGACGAAGATTTCGCATAATCCGCTCTTGGGATCAAGATGGGTGAGTTTATTTACTGGTTATTCCGATTTCCGGCTGCCTCTTTTTCCTTTTTGGGGGGTTAGACTTCATGTTTTGATGATGTAATTCCTGCAGTTATCGTGTTGCAAAGGTTGAATGGGTGCATGATATCTATCCAGCTGAAGGAACAAGAGAAAGAGAAGAGGCAAGCTAACTGCCAGTTTGGCTTCCCATTTGTGTGTGCTATAGACAATCCCTTCCTCTCCAGAAAAGAAAAGAAAAAGAAAATGGTTCAAAAAATTAAGTTTGAAGCATGATAGTTTGCTTTTACATTAAAAGCCTGTAACAATGCCTACGATATTTTACTATGGGTTTTGCATAGATGGATGCAGACATTTGTGGCTTCGTTGATAAATATTTGTTGTGATTTCAAATGCTTCAACTTAAGTTGAGAATACAGTGACAATGTGCTGTAAGCCTGCTGGCTAAAGAAACTTGAATCGGAGGAAGTTTCAAATGTTTTAGTTGGTACAAGGCCCTTTAGTGGGGCTTTGATAGTCCAGGATGTGGAATCCATTAAGAGTACTTTACAGTCAAGTTCACCTTTATGGATTCATCTTTTTTTTTTTGATTGGCAAACAAAATCTTATTGATCATAAGAATTGGCAAGAGTCCAAATACACGAATTGACAAATTTTATATGGTTACAGTTGCAGGAATTAACAAATAATGCAGCAGAGTATGCTCAATCATGGATAAGGAGTGCAATTAATGCAGCACGGCAAGGTAAAACTCTAAGGAGGATACTACCTCAGAGCCTCGCATTTCTGGTGCCAATATGCTCAACATTGCCATAATCCCTAGTGAAGAGTTGGGAAAAATTTATTAAATGCGAACGCCAGCATATTTTTTTCTAATTAGTAGATAGGTACATTAAATAATGCCCACGGGTTTCGTGATGGAGCCTTCCAGATATCAGATAAACCCATTACTTATTCATTTCGAGTCGGTTATACTCGTTAGCTTGCATATCGTTTATCATTTCACATTCAGATGGTTTTATCTATCTATGTGCTTGTCCTGCATCTTTGCAATTTATTGTTGTTCTTCACAACGCAATTCATATTGCAGATTCGAGAAGACTTGAAAAACTCCGTAATGTAGAAGCCATGATGCCTGCACCACAAGATCCAGAGCGCTTCAGTTTCTGGGTACGGTTAGATATTTACATAAAATGTGGGGCTTCAACTTTTATACTTCTGCTAATGTATACTAATCTACAGCTTACTACCCTGGCAAACCGGAGGCCTCAAGAAAGATTAGATCTCCTGCGCATAAGAGATACAAGAGAGGTATGGAATCTTTCTTTACCTGCTGTAAAGTTCAATAGCAGATAGTGCCAGACTCCCAGGTCTGACAGATTTTAATGTATACAATGAGATGCTGTTAATCTTTTCAAACGTGCTCTGTTCTGTAAATTCCCATTTGAGATATCCCCAATGCCTATACCATGTATTCCTTGACTCATATAATCCTCTGCAACTTTGGGTGGGAAGGTCCCCGGGAGAAATATGCCTTGCTGCATGGCCTACATAAAAAGATTTTCCTAATGGTAGTTAGCCCAGTGGTGAGGGTGTAATAACTCCTCTTAAAAAGTGAAACTCTAGGCTTGGGAACCATACACTTGCTACCAAATTGATAGATAATTGTCAATGGAAAACCAAGATATGGTTTGATTGTGGAGAGAGCATGGTTGTTTTTGCATTTTACTTCCTCATTGCTACAAGGAGCTTGTTCTTGTGACCCAGAAAAAGAAAAAGAAATTGAAAGGTCATCGCAACCCAGAATGTTACTTTTAATATTCATCTCAAAACATTCTTATAATCATTTTGATATAAAATTGACCTTGCAGAGGATCAGACGCGGATTGATATACCTGCGAGCGGAAGAACAGGGCTGTCGAGTACAGTGAGGAAAGTTGTAATAGGAGTCAATGTTTTGTAACTGTGATTGTTACCATTTGATTATATTCGTATACAAACGATTCAATATTCTTTGTTTTTGGTTTCCTTTTATATTTTTTGATAAGTAACAAGCGATTTGATATTCTTTGGCCCACATGCTAAAGATTGTGGTCCCTGTTCCATGTTGTAACAGATAGATAAAAACTCAAATTCAATAAATATTGACCAACTTATTTTCTACATTTCTTACTTTGGAATATTCCTCTGTTTGTTGATGCCCTATCCAACATGAAGCTGTTTAATTCGAAGAAAAACTCTATTACCAAGCTGGTGTGTAGAGCACACTTAGTAAAATATTTGATTTGAAATATAAAATATAAAATTTGAATCTTACAAATCAAATCTTTACCATTCAAGTAAGAGAAATAATAGTTATAGTGGTAAATGCATAAGTGTTCTGCAATTATTTTGAAAAAAATAAATAAATACGGAATTCATATGAAAAAAAAAATTATTTTTTAATAGTGGGTCTCACTTTTTTTCAAAGTGACTGTCCGGTACTTGCGCATTCCACGACTGCATGTAACATTAATCTTTAAGTAATGTAGATGACATGTTCTATACACCGACATGATAATAGAATGTAATCCGAAACTTCGACCGCCTAAATTGATGCCCACGTTAGCCTTTTCCTCAAATTGACTCTTAAATTCTCCAAATACTTTGATCATCATAATGACTTCTTTGTTTAATCGTTACTGTCATCATAACATTGGGATCCTTTTGCTGTGTTAAGTTGCCCTATATTATTTTATTCCTATTTTCCAGTGACAAGTTTGGCTATGAGCGTCCTTTATTAATCAATTTATTTTTAATTTAATTCATTCCCCCCAAAATAAAAAATTAATTAATTAATTAAACCAAAATAATAAAAATTTAAAGGTAATGGGATGTCACTAATGAGTTTGGGCTTGTAGGGTAGTTGGTAGTTATAAGAAAGAACATCATGCATGAGAGCAGCTTTTAAGGTTCAAAGCATAGCTCGCTATCCCATACAATAATTCTTCTTTAATATCTTTTTACCGAGTCTTCCCTCTTCATCAGAACCTCCCAAACATACAACTCTGCACGTTTTCCCTTACTTGCTTCCAACATTCTCCTCCATCTTAGTTTCTCTAGCTGCTGCTGTCATTTCTGTACCTACAAATTCACTTGAAACCCACCTACAATGTCTCCTACTTTATTCTCCATGTTTATCCTGACCATCCCCTTTAGCCTTTAGTTGCTTTTGGCATATTGCATTATGTCTAGCCCACCTCCACAATCATCACCACCTACGTTGCTGAATTAATATCTCCATTGGCATTTATAGGTGCAATAATAATGGGAGGAGATAGATATAGGGCATCATGGCCTCAACCTTTCTCCACCCTTCCTCTTCTGATCTTCCTCTTCCTCTTCTTATTCTTCCTGCTCAACCTCACAAACTTTGCTTCAGCCATAGAAAATGGTTCTTCCAATACGGCCACATTCACACCTCCTGATAATTATCTCATCGATTGTGGATCATCCCAATCAACTCAACTTGATGATGGCCGAACCTTCAAGTCCGATCATGATGCCGCTTCTCTCCTACAAACCGATGAAGATGTGCAGGCTTCAGTAGATTCCATATCTATCAATGCCTCTTCCTCCATACCTTCTTCATCGTTACCTGTATATCGTACTGCAAAGATATTTCTTGAAGACTCCACATACACATTCTTCATTTCCCAAGTGGGCTGGCATTGGATTCGTCTTTACTTCTTCCCAGTTGCACACCCCTCATACAATCTCACGGATGCCGTTTTCTCTGTCTATGCTGATCAGATTGTTCTCTTACATCACTTTTCTGTCAGGGACAACACTTCATTGGTTTTCAAAGAATACTTGATTAATGTTTCAGATATATTCTCCCTCCAATTTAAGCCCAACAAGGAATCATATGCATTCATCAACGCTATTGAGGTTGTCTCCGCTCCAGACTCTTTAATCTCTGATTTAGCAACCGGTGTTTCTCCACTTGGAGATTTTAAAGGGTTGTCTAAATCGGCATTCCAAGTATCGTATCGGCTGAATGTGGGAGGGCCAACCATAACTCCTACAAATGATACGTTGTCAAGGACATGGGAACCTGATAGTCAGTATAACATGTTTCCACAAGGGTCTAAAGATGCATCAGTCTTTCCCAAAACCATCAAGTACCCAGATAGTGGTGCAACTGCATACATTGCTCCAAGTTCAGTTTATGCAACGGCAGTGCATATACAAGACCCACTCACTTTGCAACCGAATGTCAACCTTACTTGGAAACTGAATGTGGATCCAAGTTTCTCCTATTTGATCAGGTTGCACTTTTGTGATATTGTGAGCAAGACCCTCAACAATATGTACTTCAATGTGTATATCAACCAAATGGTGGGAGTTTTGATTCTTGACCTGTCATTCCTCACCAATGCCCTTGCCACTGCTTATTACAAAGACTTTGTTCTAAATCGGACTGCCATCACAAATGGTTCCATTTTAGTTCAAATTGGCCCTTCTGAATCCCATTCAGGCAATATGGATGCAATTCTTAATGGATTGGAGGTAATGAAGATGAGCAACGAGGCAAACAGCTTTGATGGTTTGTTTACTGCTGATGGTTCATACAAGGGATCGAGTTCAGCAAAAAGGAGAATGAAGATTTTAGCAGCTGTCGGCCTGGGAATGGCAGTGACAGCAATGTTGTTGCTGGCCTCAATTTTTGTTCGGTGGCAAAAGAGACCTGGAGGTTGGGAGAAGCGGAATAGCTTCTTATCATGGCTCCTCCCGCTCTGTTCCAGTCGCACTAGTTTCTTAACTAGCAAGAGTAGCTCTCGAAGATCTAGCCTATTTGGTTCCCACAAGAGTAAGAGTGGTTACTCTAGTTACTTTGCATCACAGGGTCTTGGCAAGCTCTTCACCATTCATGAGTTGCAAAATGCTACACAAAATTTTGATGAAAAAGCAATGATTGGTGTTGGGGGTTTTGGAAAAGTGTATCTTGGGGTGTTGGAAGATGGAACCAAGATTGCCATAAAACGAGGAAACTCAGGTTCAGAGCAAGGCATTAATGAATTCCGGACTGAAATAGACATGCTCTCCAAGCTTTGCCATTGCCACCTTGTTTCACTAATTGGGTTTTGTGATGAGCAATCAGAGATGATTCTTGTATATGAGTACATGGCTAATGGACCACTTCGAGATCACCTCTATGGCTCAAAGCTTCCTCCTTTGTCATGGAAACAACGGCTTGAGATTTGCATTGGTGCTGCTCGTGGGTTGCATTATCTTCACACAGGTGCAGCACTAGGAATAATACACCGTGACGTAAAGACCACAAATATTCTTCTCGATGAGAATCTAGTTGCCAAAGTTTCCGATTTTGGCTTGTCAAAAGCTGCACCAACAATGGATCAAACCCATGTAACCACAGCTGTGAAGGGTAGCTTTGGGTACCTTGATCCCGAGTACTTTAGGAGGCAACAACTAACTGAGAAATCTGATGTCTACTCATTTGGAGTCGTCCTTTTCGAGGTATTATGTGCAAGGCCTGCCATAAATCCATCATTGCCAAGGGAACAGGTCAGTTTGGCTGAATGGTCAATGCAATGTAATAGGAAGGGCATCATTGAGAAGATAATTGACCCTCACATTACCAGCAGTATCAACAATGGCTCACTGAAGAAGTATGTTGAAGTCGCAGAGAAATGCCTAAAAGAATATGGTGTTGATAGGCCTGGAATGGGAGATGTTTTGTGGCACCTAGAATATGCCCTCCAGCTTCAAGAGGCAGCAGCTTCACAGGTTGGTCCCCCAGACAATAGTGCAAGGGTCATTACTTTGGAAAAATCAAGGGAGAACGATTCTAGAGGAGACAGTGATGGTGTTGTTAGTGATAATTCAGAAGTAAGTACAATCGGTTCTCCTTTATTTTCTCAAATTGGAAATTTTCAAGGAAGGTAAAATCAGGTTGCAACATGAAGAGCTGAAAATCAAACCACATTGGGAACTCAAAAGACAACTTCCATTCAAAGCTTGACTCCTTCCTATAGATCTTATAGTTTTGAGTTCAGAAGTGATCTCTTCCCCTGCTGCTCTCAGCATCTGCTCCACCCGAGGATGGTAATCACCAAAACTTCCCAAGTTAAATTGGAGCAAAAGCATCACAAAAGATTCTGTTTTCTGTAGTTGTGAGTAGATTTGTTTTGTTTAGAACACCAAAAACCTTGGTTGAGATGTTTTGATCATTTCACTGATAATTTTTCTGTACTACTTCAACTGCCTATCAAGTTTCAACCATGTTATTGATGGAGAAGGAACCAAATGATTCATGAGCAGAAGGGTATAGCAGTGCAACAGATTATTGATTATGCTCTTTCTGTTCAAAGGTCATTCATAGATCTGAAGCAATTGCCTAAGACTATGGTTCGAGCTTACTATGAATGGAAGCCTCCACCTAGTGATTGGTTGAAATTGAACGTAGATGGAGCTGTTTTTGGTGAGATCAATAGAGCAGGGGTGGGGTTGGTGCTTAGAGATGGGAAGGGTGATGTTATGTTGGCAGCTAGCAAGATAAGAGTATGAAGTCAAAGATGCTGAAACTATTGAATTATTAGCAATCCTACGAGCCTTACAGTTGGGTCCTAACATGGGAATCCAAAGAATGTTGATTGAGTCAGATTGCTTGATGGCTGTACAAGTGCTTAATATTGAATTATATTTTGTAATAAATGATATAATTTTCTTATATATATATATATATATATATATATATATTGAATTAGTTTGATTTGTGACCGTTATTACCAACATTTTACAATATTTTATAAGCACTTGACATATGGCCATTAATTTTAGTTTTAATTATTATTTAGTTTTGGTGATGAGATCCCATATGGTCCATGTTTTAAAATAAAAACAACTAAATTAAGGGCCAAGCAGTATCTTTAGAGGATGTCAAATGGGGATTTTGGATCAGTGGACTTAATCCATTGATCTTTACGTTTCAACTAATATATATATATATATATATATATATATATATATATATATAATCCAAATTAATCTAATAGAATGGGACACCCCTATATATGCCAATCTAAATAATTTAGTAGGAGGGATTCTAATATTTTAAATTAAAATACCTTTATTCATTTATTTATTTAATCAATGGAGCTTGATAGTTAAAAGTTGTTCCCCTTTTATATAATTCCACTCTGAGTACTAAGGAATAAACTTTCATTTAAAATAAACTTTCATCAATAAATATTAATGATCATAAATATATATATATATATATATAGCTAAAAAATTCCAAGCCTATATTTAATATTATATGTCTACTCCATAATGGGGTCAATTGTTGACATGCATACAATAAGGCACCATTAATTAATGGATTAACCCTAATTTGAGCACAATTTTAACTAAGAATTATTAATTATTTCTTTATTCTTTGTATGCACCAAGGTGTATGAGTTGTTACTTATATAATATCAATACCGTTCTTAAAATAAATAAAAAAATTAAAAAAAAAAAAAAAAAAAAAAAAAAGAAAGAAAGAAAGAAAGAAGGAATTATCATTGAGTCATTGACTCAAATGATATGTCCTTCTCTTGTAGTAATAAAAGAGATAGGATATGGATTCTAATCGCCAGAAGTGCACCCTCTCAACATAGAAATAGAGGAGCAAAATAAGTGATGTGAAATATTTAACAAGGGTTATTATTGGAGAAAACGTGAAATATTCTTGTATATATATATATATATATATTTAAAAAAAACAATAATTTGAACCAATATTGGATTAAATCTAATTATTGGAAAAATGATAATCTCTCATTAATCATGCAAACTAATATTTATTTGCCAAGTGTGTGGGACTACTTATGGCACACCAACATCTCATCAATTTTAATTAAGGGATTTGGACGACCATGGCTGAAAATCACACGATTGGCGTGAACACTCAACCCTAGACATATATGATTCAAATGAAGTGGAGTGGAGAAAAAAAGTAGAGTAGAAGTAGATGGAGCACCATACCCACCACCATAAGGAGTCATGAGGACCATTTTTGGCAATTGAAAAACACATCAAATATAAAGTATTAGGCATATATTATTTTTCCTCCATCAAAAGTGAAAGACTATCAATAAAATTGGAAGTACCGTGATTTTCTTTAAAAAAAAAAAAAAGTTCCTGACTGATCGATGTTTTTGGATGCCCTAACTTATTTCTATTTTGGATTAATCAAAGTATAGAATTTTTGATTGGGTTGTTTTGTTTTCTTCATGAGATTATTTTGAGTTGGGAGGTCACCAAATATTCAAAGTGACACTTTAACAATGAAGGAACATTTAGAGCTAAACAATTGAGGAAATTACACGTCGTTATATGCAAAACCAAAAACCCCACCCAACTAACCAACCCATCTCTAAAAAGTCTACGTACCAACCGCATGATACCTCACCATCTTTGTACCTCATTCCCTAACTCACGGCTTATTCAATTAAATTCCATTCTTATTTACCTCAACTCGACTCGGTCTAAACCCGGGTCGAGTATGGGATGAATAATGTATAAATTTAGAATACCGCTCTCTTAAAAAATGATAACATATGAACATGATAAAATCTCTGGCCCCATTCATTTTTATTTTTATGGTTAATTATTTATAAATTCTCTTGCAAGCTAAGATTCAATCACTTGAGTTACCCCCAAAAAGAAAAAAGATTCAATCACTTGCCACATGAAACATAACAAAACATAAATTATTAAACATGATGTTCACACAATGAAATCTCAAATATATAATCTTAACGAAGGTGTGCAAACACTTCTAAATTTCTTTTTCTTTTTACTTTTTTGAAAGGAAACTTCAATTCATTGAACTCAAACAATATATGATTTGTCAATAGAGATGATAGGAAGAACCTCAACAGGTCCATCCTCCATTCATACATGCTCAAAGTCTAAAGACAATGGCAGTTTTGCAGCTGCATGAGCAGCTCTTCTAAATTTCTAGATTATATTAATTAAAGACTTTAAAAATATGGGAAATTCTTTTAAAACCATGCTTGTATATTAAGGGAGAGAGAGCCCACATGAAAGGTCTATTATTTTCCATAATTGAGCATATATATTATGGACACTTGGGAAGAGGACACCTCACGAAATGGTAAATATATATAATATAATATATATATATATATATATATATATATATATATAATGTCTGTTTGAAGCAATCGATATGAAGTATAGGGAAGACCTTAATTAAAAGCGAAGCTACAAGTAAAAGGTGTTTCGTTAAGAAAAAGGTGCTTTTTTTCTCATATTCATTCAGCCATCTAATAATTAGTGATTTGAATATCACAAAGACAGTCCAAAGAGACCAACTGTTAAAAAACAATGCCCAAAACAACTTCCATCCCTTCTGTTTTTTGTTAGTTTTTAGTTGTTGGCCAATCCATTCATCCAAAGCACCAAACCCCCTATGAACCTCTAACCTACCATTGAGAGAGAGAGAGAGAGAGACCCATTAAATCAAACTTGTAAAAGAGGAGAGGAAACACCAATGGCAATGCCTTCAACACTACTCTAAAATATAGCCCTTTTGCTGAAACGTCCCATTTCATCTCCCTCTCCTTCTCAATGGAAGATGGTACCCCAAAATCTCCAATGGCAGAAACAAGCAGCAAGATTATCAGAAGATCAGTCTACACTTTCCTTCAAAGATACCACTACTTCACCTCCACCGCCGCGCTCCTTGCCTTCCCCTTCTCCGTTTCGGTTCTCCTCTCACAAGCTTATGTCCCTTCCTCTTCAACTCTTCTACCAACCATATACAATCGCCTGAGAACTCTCTTTGATGCTGCAGGTTTCCCTTCCTCTTTAGAATTCTTCACTGTTCTAAACCAGAAACTTTCTGAAACCATCTTTTCCTCCATCCTTACACTTCCTTTCACCCTCACCTTCCTCCTCATCACGAAAGCATCTATAATTCAAGCTCTCAAACAAAACAAACCGACATTTCCTCCTACCTTTTCTTCAGTACTTACCCTTTACAATCCACTCCTTCTCACCCACTTTTGCAATTCACTCTTGATCCTCTCTGTCAATGCAACCCTCTTCTTTCTTCTTTTCTTTGCCTTTAATTGTTTCCAAGGATTCGGCTTCTCTTCTCCCAACTTCCTTCTCTTGCTCTCAGCTGCAGGGACTGTGCTCTATTCCATAATTCTGGCCAACGCCATCATAGTTTGCAACTTGGCAATGGTTGTCTCCGGCATCGAACGATGTGGGGGTTACATGACAATACTCAAGGCTTGCGTTTTGATGCGAGGAAGAACTTCAACGGCGCTATCCCTGGCATTGCCCATCAATATGGCCCTGGCCGCCGTTGAAGCCTTGTTCCAATACCGGATTGTGAGAGCTTATCATTTTGCCGAGAAGCTTGGCTCGTCCATGGTTTTTGAGGGAATTTTCATCGCTTACTTGTATTCCATTTTCGTTGTTCTAGATACCATCGTGAATTGCATGTTCTTCAAAAGCTGCAAGAAAGATTCTGCTAGCCTATGTTGCTCGGTTGAGATTGCAGAGGTAGAAGGTGATCATGGTTACGCCATTTTAAGAACCAAAGAAGAACTTATTCCATGAAATTACCTTGTGGGAAACAAACAGTGTAGATGGCCTCGGTTCATGAATTTCACAGAACAAAAGTCACGATGTCAAGGAAATAATGTTCATCATGTAGAATCGATTATTGTAGCTCGAGGGGAAACCAGGCAAAACAACATATGGACATTAAAGACCCGCATTGTAGGGTGACCACCAACGAGATGTAAAATAGGAAGATAGGAATTTAAACACCATTTCATTATATTTCTATTTGTTATATTCAATACAGTTAACCGTATATGCTCTTTTTTATTCTTTTTTCACTTCTTTTTAACATGTACATTGGCCACCTTTACTGAGTGAATAATATAAATGCTTTGGAATAATCAATTTACATCAGTTTGTAAGTAAGAGCATTGGTAATGGACTAGTCAAATGTCAATGCAAGTCTAAATTTTAGCTAGATATGAGAAAAAACCTCCACATTGGACTAGTCAATGGTCCAAAACTTAAGACTTGATAAATAGTAAATCTTAAGTCCTCTCCAAACATAGCTAGATACTATTTACAATGGAAAGCAATATTTAATTATTTCATCACTTTCCTCTCTCTTTGAATGGTAAAACATGAATGACATGCACATTATTTCTACCGATTGATAGAGTAGACACATTATTTTTACAAAATATAAAGATCTAAGAAATATATAAATTATATTTGTAAAAAAAAAATAGAAAAAATAATAAAAAAATATTATATTATATTATTATTTTAACTTTATAATGACTAGTCTAATATGAACTCACTTATTCAAAAGTTGATATTATAATCAAAAATTAAGATTCTAACTAAATTTTAAACTTGGCAATGGCTAGACCATTGCTAATGCTTTAACAAAACAAAACAAAACTCTAACGTTGTACCAGAAAGAAAGCAAGAAGTAGAAGATGAGCCATCTGCAACTACAAGTAGTATATTATCCTTGAGTTTTGACACTAGAGGTAAGAGTAATTCTTATTGCAGTCCACGGGCGTGGACTGCTTTGGAGGCCTTCCCGTTTCATTTATTGATGAAACGGTGCGTTTCTCGTAGCAGAACCAAGGAAGTGAAATCCAGAGCTTCCTTCCTTAGTGAAATCCAGTGCAGAGCAAAGGAACTCCCCCTCGCCCTCGCCCTCAGCCCATTGTCGTCGCCATCGCCTGCACAGCTCCATCGGCCCATTGACGTCGCCTTCCCCTTCCTCAAGAGAGGACCCATTCTGCCTGTGTGTGTGTGTGTGTCTCTCTCTCTCTCTCTCTCTCTCTCCGTTGGCTGTAAGGTGTAGATGTAAGCTTCTATTCTCTTCTCTTCTATTGTAATCGCCCCTTGTTATTGTGAGCATATGTAAGATTTGTTGGGGGTGATCAATTTGATATTCTGAGGGGGCGATTACAAAACTGTTTTGTAATCTTCCACAATCAAAAGAAAGTTTACACAATATTGTTGATGTAATCTTACATCTCCACAATTCGTCGATCAATTTGTTGGGTTATTACAAATCTGTGAACAATTCCCTGTTGTCATGCCGATTTGTACCTACTATTCATTGACAAGGATATTAAATTTTTCAAATAAGAAATTTATTTCTAAGCATTCCTCTCTTATTGTTTTCCCATGTATTACAAATCTGTGAACAATTCCCTGTTGTCATGCCAATTGTAGCTACTATTCATTGACAAGGAAATTAAATTTTTCAAATAAGAAATTTATTTTAAGCATTCCTCTCTTGTTGTTTTCCCATGCATTTGAAATTTTAAAAAAGTGAGTTTTCCGTGATAACGTAGTCAACAATACATTGAGTTAAATAAGACAATGATATTAAAAGTTAAAATGCAATCTTCAACATCTTCCCATCTCTTAACATCATCAAAATGCAGCAGTCCACAATGTTTTCTCATCAATCCTCAAGAGGGTCATGATGTTGAAAGTCCACCTACAAGTAGTATGAAACATTGTGTAAACTCATGCAAAACTTCTCATTAATTGTTCAACATAGAAATAAAAGGAAAAATTAACAACATTTACCTGAGAAATAACGTTTTGTTGTGTACCAGACAATTGTGAAACAACACTTTGTTGTGTGCTAGACGGTATTACAGAATCTGTTGGATTTAATACATCTTCCGAACGTGCAGTTGCCTACATTTGAATACATAAACAAATTAAATAACTTAATTACAAATATTTGCATATATTAAACTCACATTATTTAAATCTTCCCACATTTTTCCTCTGTCGCTTCCTACCCAGCCTTTTTGATTTGGTTTGTAATTTCTCTATTGTAGGTTGTTTTCTCTTCGATGGGGGCCTCCATTTTCTTTTAACAACTCGAGGACTTAGCACTTTCTTCGAACTTTTAATTTCGGCATTAATGAAAGTATGAGTACTTCCAATTGTGGCATGAGGTATTGATTTAGTGTACATTTCATTCATTGCCTGTAACTTCTGTGTCATGTCTATGGAATTATCTTCGCTTTCAGCTGCATTTGTAACTACTTGGTAGCATAGTTTTATCAAATTAGAGTACCTACTATCTGCTGGTTTACCACTCAAGTCATCGTAACTGCTTCGAATCAGAGCATATCTACGTTTAATGTCCTTCATCCACCTATCCATAATGTACTTTTCCGGCAATTCTCAGACATCCCTAGCAGAGAAAATTGAAAGAATGTGCCTACATACAATTCCTCTCATCTCAATAGTCCACATACACTTTACCTCGCACTTATCTTCATTGAAGAATGCATGCATAGTTGATCGTTTGATGAAGTTTTTAACTTGCCTTTGGTCATTTACTTTATATATTGTAATTACCCTCTCTGTTTTTATGAGAACACAATGAGAATAGATAATCATTATTACTTCTGCCTGTACTTCTTTAAATTTAGAATTCATGTACACTTCTTGAAATTTCTTCTCCACAGGTAAATGAGATATACATGGGACTGTGCAATTGAATGAGTGAAAATCCACTGCCATTTGTTCTCTACTTTCTTCCTCAATGCATTATCAAATTGATCGATGAATTCTTTTAATGTAATCCCTGAATGTACAAATCCATCAAAAAAGGCATTCATGCTTACTTCTTTGAGTTGTGTTCATCCTTGCCCAGAAGGTATCTTTCAGGTATATAGGAACCCAAAACATTCACTCACTATAGAGACTTTGAAACCATGCATTCTCGTACAAATTGTAACTGTCAAGAAACACCTCCCAAGACTTTGTACAAAAAGAAGAACTCCAAAAAGTATCAGAACATTTTATAAACAATTTTCATTTGTCCTTTTAGATGTGAAAGTCCTATTTTTTAAATAGGAACAACGATATTAATCCACTGTTAACTCCACTATAACATGCAAAATCATTCATTCCTTAATTTGACGTTGTTAATTTTATGGACAAATCAACTATATTTTTAATATTAGCTCCACTGATCATGTGCTTTTTTAATATTTTTTTAGCTAATTAACATAATGAAATATTAAAAATTAAAAATTAACATAAGGAAATATGCATTGAACGGTGCAGATTCATTAAAAATTACAGGACCCATAAACCTACAACCCCAACATATAATACTGCAAGCTCTCCCTCCTTTGGAGAGGGCTGCATTTTCATGGTTACCCAAATCAAAAGTAGTGACAAATCAGAAAGAGTTAAAAAGAAAAGAAACGTCTAGTTTTTGGCATTGGGGGCTGGGGAGGGAGCCATGGCCATGCAGAGAAGTCCTTTTGGGAAGAAAAACAACTGCTTTAGGTACTAAAGAACTTGAGGCGAGAGGTAGTGTAAGTGGCTTTAGGTGCCCAATTGTTAGGGATGATATTTGTGGCAGAGAGAGCTGTTCATGTTGTTACCCTTACAGAACGGTAAAATACAAGAGCAAGATGATAGCGATGACAAGACCTGCAACAATGGAGCCGATAAACTTATTCATAAACTTAAAATGATGCTTCTATAGATTATTTTCTGTACCTTTGTAAGCCCGAGGTCTCGAGGAGTCGTCAATGGTGGAGGAGGCAAGGAGCAGATGCACGACACAGAGATGGAGCAGAAGACTGAAATGCTCTTTCAGATTTTGGGCTACTTCTTGATTTAGGGGTGTTTTAGTCAAGTCAATGATAAAGTGAGGGTCTTTTTGTCTATTCCTATGTTTGGATTGCAAAGGAGTCCAATAAATTGGACTGTACGTAGCGCCACCCGGGCAAGAATAAAGCAACAGCAAATGGCAGAATACAGATTGCTGGATAATAGAGCACATAGTGACTCAGCATCTAAAGAACCTTCTGCAACAAACTCTCAACAGAATTGCACAATAGACGTGCTAGAATAAAGTAGAAGATTCTTGAATATATCTGTAACCGAATGCAGGACTTTTATTATTATTTTCTTTATGTAAATGAGTCTGAAATATAGGATAAACATGCCTATAAATACTGCACTGTTGTGGTTGTATTCGGTGTGAAAAGCAATAGTAATACAATGATAAGTTTTACACAGACTTTACTCTCGTTGAAGCATTTCTTCGAATAGGTGTAAAGCTCTGTTTTTCATTACTCCTTCACTGGATTTCAACAACTAGTTGCCATTGTCTTGCCCTTCCACTATTTACATTCAGATCCACAAAGCACTATTTACCGATTTCAATTTGCAGAGGAAAGCAGATTTTTTTTTTCTTTTTTTGGATAAGTAAAACAAGGAAAGCAGAATATTAGTACAAACAAATTGTTACTCGATTTGCGAGTTCAATCCAGCAACAAATAAGGCAATAGTTCTTTGGAAGGCAGTAGTTCTTGGGACTCACAAACCAGCAGAGTAAGAGAGGAAAGACAAGAACCTTTGACGTTTCATGAATGGTAAATACTAAATATTGTGCTGACAAAGAATCAAACAAAATAAACAAGCAATTTCTACTGCAGCCTGAATTTTGTTTATGTTACAATTGCACTAAGAGAGAGCCCGTCTTCTAACATGTATTTCTGAACCTGAAACCTATACAATATCTTCGTGACGGGTTCCTATCAAAATCTCAATTGGAAGGAAAAGAAAAGTAACTAACTTTTTATGTTACATGGGAAAGAATGAACTCTACAGAGAAGGTTAGAGCTTTGTACAAGGGTTTCATGGTACAGTTCGAATGTGTGCTTTACAATGCCCAAGGCATCCACTCTGGCGTCAAAAAAATATGCCAAATGAATGGTGAAAATGGAAGCCGATGCAATAATGAAACACTGACCCGAGATTACGGAATTCCCTCTCAAAATGGTGCTGTAGGGGTCAGATTCATCACCTCCATGGCAGTCGTCCCATATGGAGTACCTCTGCTTCTCAGTCAATGATGGCAACCCCCAAATTTTTGTCAGCATTTGCTCTGCTGCGAGATATCTAATGTATTGGTCAGTGGACCGTGATCCTCTGATCGAAAATCATCCAAGTAAAGCATGTTCAACTAAGACTTCTGCACAATCGAAGTTTTCAGACCTCAACAAGCACTTCTGCCTCATTTAAAACACAGTGGAAGGCTTTCTGTTGCACCAGTACTGAAGAGAGCCAGGCTTCTGACCATCAAAACAAGATGGTGTCCTTTGGCCATCATTTAGTCACCAACAATGAGGCAGAGCTCGGCCGTAAGGCAGGAGCTCAATTTACTATGCAGTGGTAGATAAGCCGATTTTCACCTATTTCGCTGTCTTCCTTGTAAGGTTAATGCCCTTTGCCTTCTCCATTTCGGCCTCCTTTTCAGCTTTCTTCTTCTCTAGCTCAGCCTGTTTGCGATTCTCCTCGTGTGCTTTCCGAAACAGCCTTACAAAGTTTAGGAGTGTTGCAGTAACTGCATTTATTTAATGCAGCATTCAGTTTAATTTATTACCACAAAGAAATAATTAATTACAATACTGCTCAAAGAAGGATCAGGATTAACTTGCACCAAAATGTTACAGCACCCAATTGACTTTCTATTACTTTGGTATTTTGCACCAGCTATAACTTGGACAATATGTAATGCATGCATGTGTGGATATTATACAAATCCAATTTTCTTGAGTTCCCCATATGTTTGTACAAAACCAAACAAACTAGAATAACAGGAGGGTGGTGAAACTCCACTCCATCCATTCCCCACCCCCCCCCCCCCCCCCCCCCTCATTGGTCTTTTTTTCATTTTTTCTTTCCTTATTTTTCCATTATGACTACTACTCCATAAGTTTCTGTCGAGAAATATATATAGTTTTTTGGTCTCCCTAGAAAATCACTTCACAAAATTGACATTCTAGAGAATGTGGCCCCAACTTTAATATGCCGTCTAATAGATCTCACCACAGATACATGTAGTTCAAGAAATAAAAGTAAATTCCCAAGCCACATTCAAGACAACAAATTATTCAATTCCCAAAGGTAGCTTCCAAACTCTATCTAGCCAAAAATATATTTTTGTTTTGGATAAGTCCATAAAGGATTGGTATGGATTAGTCCGCTCTCTATCTGTAAAAGGCCAAAAAGTCTTAATAGAGGGTTTATTGATCCTATGGAAAAAGTATTTAAGGCTTATAACTTCTATAAGAAAGAGTAGAACATATTAAATCACCACTTATCTCCGATGCTTAAACTAATGGGAAGAGGTGAATTTAATCATTTTTATTTTTATTCTATGTCTCTAACACTTCCACTCACACATGGGCCAAACTCCCTTATTAAGTATGCCCAACAAGTGAAATATTTAATTCATATTAAGGGTGAAGTATGGAGTCAGGGTTGATCTATGCTTTGTTAGCATAGTAATCGAAAGCTTAAACAAATGGGAGACCTGAATTTATTCATTTATTTTATATTCTAACAATCCATACATTTTATATACAATATAAGTTGATATTATAACTTACCTTGCTCAAATGGGCAACGGGCAGGATCCTCACCAAAATATAGCGCAAGTGCATCTGCATTTCTACCCTGTACGCCAAAGAAGGATTATAGAAAACATAATCTTACCGATCAAAAGAAAAAAAAAAAAAAAAAAAAAAAAAAAAAAAAAAAAAAAGCACGATCTCATAAACTCTTCACTAAATAAGATAATGTATCATAAGATAAAGTATCAAAGAAGTAGTTAATATCATATCAACATACCACCACAGAGTATAAATTCGTAACAGATGCCACCTCTGTCTCGGCAACGCCAACAAACTCTTTCAATGTCTAGAAAAAGAGAGTTAGATAAGAAACAGAAACATGAGAATCCAACCAAAAAAAAAAAAGATGTGCATATTCCATTGCAAAGGGAAATATAATGAATAATCTAGTTGATATTAAGTTTAGTACAACCAAAAAGTACCTTCGCACATAGTGTATGAGGTCAGCCAAAAGATCAATTTTTAGAGAAAGAAGAATGTTTTAGCAAGGAAATCAGATCTACCATTTGATAATAAGCAAGTATTGAAGGACTCAAACGTTAGACAATTGCATAGATAAGAATGGAACAATGACACTTAATGTCTTCCTTAGGCTATTAAAGTAGTGTTGAGCTACAGGCTAAGGAGGCAAGGTAAGTAATATGCTTATGCTCATGCCCTAAAGAGTTATTTTTTTGACAAGTAATCAAAAAGCTTATCAATGAAAACAATAGATATAGCCCATGTACACAGGACATAAATAATAGAGACACCTAAGCATGATTAACAACTGATACAAGAAAATCATGGATATTCAATCCATAAAAATCTATCGCAATTGACCAATGGAATAAAGTAGTGGAAAAGAAAACTCTAAGCTCATCCATCATCCACTCATGATCTTCAAAGTTCCTATTGTTCGTTTCCCTCCAAAGGCACCACCATAGGCATATGGGGGCCATATTCCATATAGCTACAATTTGTTGATTGCCATGTAGACACCTCCAATTTGCTAGAAAGTCAACCAACTTTCTAATCATATCCCACGCTATTCCTTTTAAAATAAATCCCCGAGATCATGGCTACCTCACAGTGTAGTGGTAGATGATCTACGATCTCCCCGTTCTTTTAGCACATACAACACCAGTCCATCATCATGACCCGGTGTTTTAAGTTATCTATGGTAAGAATCTTCGTCCATACAACTAAAGCTACTTTAAGCTGTGTTTGTTTCGACGTAAAATAAGGAAAATAAGAATATATTTGCATCTGAAATATTTTCTAACTAAAAGAATGATGCTATTCAACAATGCAGCAACTGAAGTAACGTTATCAACAATGAAAAAGTCCCACCAACATGAACAATCAGAATCTTAAATTTCTCCAAATAAAAAGTGCAAGATGATATTTCAATCAAACATATTTTCGTTTGTTATTTAATGATATAATAGACATTCAGAGGAAGAATCTTCAATTTTATACCTGGGCCTGATTTATGGCTTATGAATCTGGCAATTAATCAAATTTAAAATAAAATTGTTAAAATCCAAGGTACAAAGAAGTCTTGATGACAAAGCTCAAAAAAATAAGGTATGAAATGATAATGATGCTGTGTGATTTGACCCATCCATTTCAAGGTTGTTACCCATTTGTTGCACATTAGAACAAGTGTGAAAAGATATGCAGTTGTTTTTTGAAAGGCGAATTGAAAATATGCACAGAATGTGCAAAAGAGGCTTGGAAATTGATTTACTCCTCTATTGAAGTGTAATTCAATTTAAGCCCTAAGCGGTTAATTTTTCGTACACCAGATCTAACCTTTTTCTTTTACTAAAGTTTTCTACCCCTACCAAACACACCAAGCCTAAAATCTTTTCCAATTAAAACAAACACAGCCTTAGGGGTACCCTAGTCTTCCAAATACTCTTCTAGGGAAATGGTTTAGTATTTTGAATAGCAAGGGCCAAATAGAATGAACAGACAGTAAACTGCCCTTTTTTAGAAGGGCACCAGAAGACCTTATCTACATCTCCCACTCTCACTCTAGTAGATTATAGTCAATTATAAAACTCTATGAAAGCATCAATTTCCCAAACTTGTGCTGCTTAGGAAAAACTGGCATTCCAATGAAGAAAACCACAAGAACATTCCCAAAAATCTGCAATTGAGGCTTTCTACACTCATGCAAATCCTTAAGATTCTATTTTGTGAAAAAATCCTTTAGGACCCTATCTCAACACTAGAAGTCATGCCGAAATTTTATTTTGGACCATCACCCACCTCAAGGCAAGTGCTCCATGCACCTCATTCAAGCCCCATTTGCCCAAAGCCCCACCAAACTTTAGGGCTCGTTTGGGAAGTGAGATGAGATGAGAATTTTATGAATAGCAGTAAGATAGTTTGTGAATAGTAGTGAGATAGTTTGAGTTGAGTATTTTTTGGATTTTGGGAAATGAGAGAGAAAAAGTTGAATAAAAAATATTATAAAGTTAAAATATTTTTTTATATTATAAATATCAATAGAAGTGACCAAATACACTGGACGTATATAAGAAAACACCTAGCCCATACTAAAGAGCCCTTAATGACTCAAAAAGCCCATGAAACCTACCCAAAATACACCAAGCCCAAATTGGAATGTAAAACACCTTCCCAACCCCAGCCCCTAGTTTTCCGTAAAATTAATCCTCTACCCGAAAATCCCACTACGAGAACATCTTCACAATGCCCTCCCCCTTTAGTCTTCCCTCGACTTAAGCTACCTCTCTTAGTATCGTAGTTGATTGCCCATGAAAGACGCTTTAACTCCCTGTTTTTCTTAAAATTTGATTTGGTTTCAAGCTCGTGGCTCGCCTCAATCGCAGTGAGTAGTGCTTTAAATTGGTCTTCATGTTCTCCATGTGAAAGCCCCAGGATTTGCTTAAACCCGTTAACTTTATTCATAACCCAATCCGAAGGTGAACCCGCTATATCGTTTATCGGAGGAAAAGAAACCAAGGGAACGACATTATCCCCAACCACAGTACCCAACTGCACTCCCGATTCTAAACCTTCCCCCACACGAGGCACCAATGACAAACCAATAATTTCCTCCCCTCTCCATCAGCATTGCTTGTATGTGCTCCATCCCCCGACGATCCTTGCCGTGCCACTTTGTCAAACCCTACTGCTCCCTCAGGAGACATAGAACAAGTAGGGGAAGCACTACCTTCTGTTACCTCGTTTGCATCTTCTAAATGAGGCTCGACATAGAACAGGTCGAGGCCCGTCGGCCTCCTCTGTGACGAAGGTGAGGTGTCACTCTCCAGTCGATAGTGGGTGAGGGGTGGTGGTGGGATGGATGTGTTTGGGTTTTCTCTCGCTCAGGGTGCACAAAGAGCCACTCCAAACAACAATGATCATAAAGTTAAAATATTTTTAGAATATAGTTTTATAATATTATTTTTGTGTAGAAAGTTGAAAAAGTTGAATTATTTTTTATTTTTTGTTTGAAAGTTTGGGAAAATTGTAATGATTAGTTTGAAAAAGTTGTAATGATTAATTTGAAAATTTTGTATTTGAATTATGTTTGAGAAGGAGATGGGATGAGAATTTTGATATGAGATCTATTTCCAAACAAACCCCTGTCTATTCCACCTTTCCAGAAAGCCCCCATTTCTTGTTGATATCACCACAACCATCTTAACTATATGGCTCAATTGAAAACCGGCAAGTTTAGAACTCCCAACCCTCCCTTTGAGATTCGAGTGCATACTGTAGTCCAATTCACTAGACGAAATTAGAGCTTATCATCCATCACACCTCAAAAGAAATCACTTTGGAATTTTTCTATGCAATCTGCCCCTTTAGTGGGAAGGGGGAATAAAAATTAGAAACATGCAGACAAGTTGGAGATAGTACTTTTGATCAAACTTATCCTACCATCCATGTATAAGTACATCCTCTTCCAAGCCAAGCTACACATTGGGAACATCTTTCAAACCTTCCATTTTCATAAACACTTGAAAGAACCCCATGACATCATCTTTAACCACTTCCCAACATGTTTGGAAGAAAGCCATAATAAATCCACCAAAACCTGGAGCTTTGTCACTAGCCATGCTTCTTACCACTTTGCGAATCTCCATGTGATACTCTGGATTGAATATGAGAAGTTGGTGAATGAAATCTCACATTACTTAGGAATGAGGAGTTCCTACCCTTTATAGGCCCATGTATGGCTTAGGCCTTCTTTGGGTCATTATCCTTTGGTCATTACATCTTCACGTTATAAGTTATGAAAAATTGGCGTAGGACAAAAGCCTCTAATATACCATATTAGTAGAGCAGTTAATGGGTGGTTTTGAAGTTTAAAGTAGGATTTGCTTGAAGTTTAGCATAATATTCTGGCTGAAAATATTCTGTGACTCTCTCTCTCTCTCTCTCTCTCTCTCTCTCTCTCTCCCCCCAAAAAAAAAAATCAGATAGGTCTTTTTTTGCAAGGTTTTATTTCCTACTTTACAAAGTTAGTTTTAATGGGTTTTACAAGTTGCTTACGCATTGAAGCAATGGTATTGGAGCTTTCAGTGGCCAATGGCGGTGATGGTGATGCACTTAATTGAAAAAAATCCTGGTAGGGCTAGGGCTAAATCACTGAGTCGAATTAGCATGGATTGGCTGGTAGGGTGCTGGAAGCTCTAGTCCTATCAGGAGGTACAATAGTGAAGTCTTCCAGTGCTGGCAACACAACTATCATGGTTCAGTGTTGCTTCAATTGACATGGAAGATTCTTGATGTTGAGAGTTTGGAGAAGCTGGCCAAAGAGGTTTTGTCATCATACCTGAGGGAAGAGATGATTTGGGGTGGAGAAGGTTTTTAGCTAAATTCCAAACGTGGATTATTGGCAAAATGCGAGTGGGGCCTCTCCAAAAGACTTAGGATGGGTGTGAAGAGGGCTAGAGGACTGACTAGCCCAGTGGTGAGTGGGGTTGGCAGACTAACTTGTGAGTTGCTCTGACCAGTGCCCTATGTGTTAGCAAAATGGGGAAACTATCGATCACCTTCTGATACTTTGTAAGTTTGTTTGAGATTTATGTGCGGGGCTATTCAACACTTCTGGGATTGAGTGGGCTATGCCCTACCAAGTTTTGGAACTATTGGCATGTTGGCAGTCCCTTTGGAAGAAATTTAGAAGTTTGGATGATCATTATCCTTTGTTTAATATGGTGTATTTGGCAAGAATGTAAGCTCGAACTTTTGAGCACCGAGAGAGGATGATGACAGAATTAAACACTATCCTATTCAGCACCCTATATGCTATGATGGCTGCTCACTATGGCTTCCAATTGTCTAGTTTCTAGATGCTCAAGAGATTCTCTCTTTTTTCTTCTTCTTACTAGATTGAGTGTTTCCTTTCTGCGTACTTGGGTTACACTTTTAATAAAATTGCATTACATATTAAAAAAAATTCATATGCTATAATATTGATCTTTCATGTAAACCATTTTTTATGAAAAGTTTGTAATGGATTTAATGAAATGCTGTGCTGTTTACAAGAAATGAGCAATGAGTGATGATGCTTGGTACTAATACTATGGGTGGACGTGCAGCCACTTTCTAGGATGTTGAGAAGTGTGGTTCATTGGGATATTTACATCCAACAGGATGTGGCAGCCTTTGTGGCCACAGGTTGTGAGATTGGCGCAAAACCTTAAACCCAAGGGTTAAAGGGTGCTGGCCACTAAAAAGATAAATGCTTACACGCATTTAAGAATGTTTCCAAAGGAAAGCCTAATTCAAAATCATTTAGCTATATAATGTACAATTTACAAAGTATTAGATTAATTTATGTTTTTATAATGAACATTTGGACAGCAGGATCAAGTCAAAAGTCCCGGGTATTTTATGCAAACTAGACATGGAGAAGGCCTATGATCACGTTAATTGGGAATTCCTTTTTTATTTGTTGAGGCGATGTGGTTTTGGGGAGCGATGGAGGGGGTGGATGAGACATTGTGTGTCAACGGTTCGCTTCTCGGTCTTGGTAAACGGTGATCCCATGGGTTTCTTTAACAGCTCGAGGGGGTTGCAACAAGGCGATCCACTATCACCCCTCTTATTTGTTATTGTCATGGAGGCTTTAAGCAGAATGTAGTTGGCTTCAGTGGAGGGTGGCCTTTTCTCAGGTTATTCAGTGGGGGATACTATCGTGCTACCATTAAATCGCCTCTTTTGTTTGCAAATGATATGCTGTTATTTTGTGAGGCAAATCCAGGTCATCTTCAATCTTTAAAGGCTATTTTGCTGTGTTTTGAAGCAGTCTCCGAGTTAAAAATAAATCTCTCTAAAACGGAAATGGTTGTTGTGGGTAATGTGTGTAATGTCAGGGGGCTGGCTAATATATTGGGATGTGCGGTCTCTTCGCTACCTATGAAGTACCTTGGCCTCCTGTTGAGAGCATCATTCAAAGCCAAGACTATTTCGGATGAGGTGTTAGAGAAAATAGAGCGTAGCCTGGCTGGGTGGAAACGAGTGTATTTGTCTAAAGGGGGTCGGATTACACTAATAAAGAGTACCATTTCAAACCTTCCCACTTATTTCTTGTCATTATTTCCTCTTCCCACTAGTGTTGCCTCGCGGATTGAGAAGCTTCAACAAGATTTTCTATGGGGTGGACTTGGAGATGAGTTTAAATTTCCATTTAGTTGGGTGGGACAAGGTGTGCTCTCCCTTGAGGGGTGGTGGATTGGGGGTTCGTAATGTGAGGGCCTTCAATAAGGCTCTTCTCGGGAAGTGGCTATAAAGATATAATTATAAGAGGGAAGCCTTATGGAAGATGGTGATTGATACTCTGTGTGTGTGTGTGTGTGGGGGGGGGGGGGGGGGGGGGGGGGGGCATACAAGGTGAGGTTATGGAAGCATATTCGGAAAGGTTGGTGGTCTTTCTCTAGCAACACTAGGCTGTGTATGGGGGATGGCAATAGAATCAGTTTTTGGCATGACGTTTGGGATGGAGATATGGCTCTTAAGGATGTCTACCACGCTATTTTCAGAATTGCAAGGGAACAAGATGTTGTGGTGGCTGACTTGCGGGATATTAACAATGGTGTGCAGCAATGGAATGTTAGTTTAATTCGGGGAGGCCGTGATTGGGAAGTAGGAGTCATGGAAGAGTTCCTTAACTTGCTATACAACATCAGTCCTGCTGTTACAGCAGAGGATAAATTGGAGTGGCGGCCTTCCAAGAAAGGCAAATTTTCTGTATGCTCGTTTTATGAGACTCTACTGCCCAAGGTAGGAATCACTTTCCTTGGAAGAACATTTGGCAGCGTAAAGCACCTACAAAGGCTGCTTTTTTTTGCTTGGACAACAGTTTTAGGGAAGATACTGACTGACTGTTGATAATTTAAGAAAACGTGGGCTTATCATCATCGACCGATGTTGTATGTGCAGAAATAGTAGTGAAACAGTGGATCATCTACTTCTACATTGTGAGTTTGTAATGGCCATATGGAATTATTTTTTCAGCAAAGTGGGATTAGCATGGGTTATGCTAGGAAGGGTGGTTGAACTACTAGCTAGCTGGAGAGGGATCATGAGGACACCACAGATTGCAGTTGTGTGGAAGATGGCTCCCATTTATATTTTTTGGTGTATCGGGAGAGAGAAATGATAGAAATTTCGAGGATCTTGAGCGCTCCTTTGAAGAGTTTAAGAGTTTTTTTCTAGAAGACTTTATTTATGTGGGCCACTGCTTTAGATTTAAATGGTCTCAGTTTCCATAATTTCCTTTTAACCATTTCTAGTTCCTAAATAGGTGTAATCACATGTAAACCTCCTGTGTACTTGGGCTATGATTATCTTTATATCAATAAAATATCTTCTTACTTATCAAAGAAAAAAATTATGTTTTTATGTTAATTATTAAAAACAATTTATGTTTTTATGTTTAAATGTCCCAATTATCAGTGATGGAGAGTTGGCAAGCCAAAACCAGTAGTGGAGATTCTGAACTAGTCGAGTTTTTAGTAAGTTTACACATAGAAGTTAGTTTTTGGATTATGATGACAGGGGGTTATTAAAGATATTATATACCTTCAGTTTATTTGATTTTGTTACATTCTGTAGTATGGTCTAATACAGTATGAAGTGGCATTCCAAACCCTATGGTGGTAAGGGAGTGTTGCACCTTTGGACCTATGATAAGGAATACTGAAATGAAAGGTTACACATGTCCATAGTGGCTACAAATATGAATCTTAAGTATATTGAGTTAAACATATCTGAAGAGTGCTTATACAATCCAAGAACAACAACCGAATATATATTTGATGTAAACTTACTTGGTAATGAGTTCATACTACCATTAGAAAATGCAAATTATACTTAAATTTTCTGTTCTACTCATAAGGGCATCTTAGCATCGTGGCACAACATCCTCAAAAATCAATGTCAATGAGTCAAGTCCAAGCATCATGAAAGAACAAACAAAAAAGGCTAGGCGTAGAGTCGTCATACAAAAAATCTAAACGAAAGAATGCACAACTCATGGGATTGCTAGCCACATTTGTGCTACAATCCAAGGACTAGCCAATGTTATCGCTTATAAGCCCCAGAACCACCAAATAAATTTTCCATGTAGGACTTTACATCCACGGAACTCTCTCACAGTTCAGCTACCCAATGTGGAACTTAAGTATCTATGGCTCCCTCTGGTCAAATCACTAAAATCCCCATCATGGCATGTGTTGCACGGTACCCCAGCATTCTATGGCATTATTAGGTGGACCCTACTATTGTTAGTAAGGAAGCAAGAAAACACTAGCCACATCTATGCTATATTAACAAAGGACTAGTCAATGTCATAATTGGATCTTCTTGTATTCTCACTTAATCCACCAAATAAATACTCCATGTATACTCACATCTCCAGGTGAAGAACTTAATCCGTAAAGTGGAGAGATGATGTAATTTGCTTACAGGAAACCAAATTGAAGTTTATTAATCAAACTATTGTCAATAGTTTGTGGAGATGTCATCATGTGGGGTAGGTAACATTAGTTTCGAACGGTCGGGAGACATCATTTTTATGTGGGATAGGAGGGTTGTGGAATTGATAGAACATTATGTGGGAGAAAATGTGGTGGCTTGTCAATTTAAGAATGTGGATGACAGTTTCGAATGGGCTTTTGCGGGTGTTTATGGCCCTAATTTGGATAGTAGTAGGAGATTCTTGTGAGATGAAATGGCAGGTCCTTGCTGTTGGTGGAATCTTCATTGGTGTTTTGGTAGGGATTTCAACATTACTCAGATCTTAGTGATTTACCCATTGCGGGTGGAGATTTTACGTGGTCCAATGGGAGAGCATGGTCTAGGCTGGAGACTTTTGGTTTATGTTAAAAGAGGCTTCCGAAGATTTGTTCTGATCATTATCCCATTATGTTGGATTGTGGGGGCATTAATGGAGGGTGTAGGAACTTTAAATTTGAAAATATGTGGCTGGAGGATGATGGCTTTGTGGATAGGGTGAGGTTTGGTGGTCACAAGATCATTTTAGTTTTGTTTTGGTTGGAAAACTCAAAGCTTTAAAATAAGATTTGAAGAAATGGAATGTGGAGGTTTTTGGGAAAGAGTATAGGGACAAGCCTTAAATGCACAAGCCTTGCGTAAGCCTTTTGTAAAAAAGTGGACCCCATCAAGAAAAAGTAAGTTTTTCACATTTTTTCATGATGGGGTCCACTTTTTTATAAAAGGCCTGCGCGAGGATTGTACATTTGGGGCTTGTATATTTCATTATTCTTTTGGGAATGAGGAAAATCAAAGGAAGCATCTCTTGGAACAGCTGAAGTTTTTTGAGGATAGGGAGTTGTTGGTAGGGGTATAACCAGTCCGGTCCGGTCCGGTTTTGGACAAAATTTAGGACCGAACCGGTATGTACCGGTTTTTCATTTTTCAAAACCGATTAGGCCCCGGTTACCCTCCTAAACCGGTACATCCGGTTTTACCGGTCCAGTCCGGTCTGGTTTTCCGGTTTTTTTAAAATGTAAAAAACAAATAATAAAATGTTACTTCTTATGATAAAATATTATTAATAATTTAATATATATATTATGTTTAAAACATATGATCAATTAAATTTTCATCTTTAAGATTAAATTTTTATTTTATAAATTATAATAACATTATCTTATATATAATTATATTAATAACATATGATCAAACAAATTACAAATGTTCATATTTAAGATTAACATTTTATGTTATAATTTATAAAATATAATATGAAATTATTTCATATATAATATATATATATTATATATAAAAATTTAATATATAATTATATATTATATATAAAATTTATATATATAAATATTTTGTATAATATATAAAATTAATTTTTATATATATATTTTTTCCAACCGGTCCGGTTAGGTCCGGTCCGGTTCCAAAAACTACGGAACCGAAACCGGACTAGGTCCGGCCGGTTTTCATAATATAAGAACCGATTCCGGACCGGACCGGTTCAAAACCGGACCAGCCGGTCCGGTCCGGTTTTCCGGTTAAATTTACACCCCTAGTTGTTGGGGAAATTTCAGGTGAGGATATGGAGATAAAAAGGGGGTGGTTGCTAATTTAGAGAAGATCACTCTTATGGAGGAAATTTCTTGGAGGCAGGAATCTCGAGATCTTTGATCTTTGGTAGAAGGAAGGCGACAAGTGTACTAAGTTTTTTTTCCACCAAAAGGCGAATTATCATCAAAGAAATAATGCTATTGAGGTTCTTCATGCAGGTGTCCGTGGAATGGGTTGGCGTATCAGTGGTTGCCGACGTTAGAGTCACCGTCGCGAGGGACACCGTGAGGTTCTGTTTCAATGAGGATTCAGGCGAACCAAAGACCCTGTGTTCCAACGAGGCTTGTGCAGAGCCACTGGCTTCATCGAGGGCTTCCGTAGTGAAAGTAAGCGTATCAGTGGCTATCGGCGTTTGAGTCGTCGGGTTCTGTTTCAAGGATGCCGACGTTTGAGTCGCCGACTCGAGGATTCCGGCGGTACTAAGAATCGGATCATCAACTCTGCAACCTGCCGACACCACCTTAGGTAGCACAGAACTCACCGGCGGGCCCACCACCGCCACCTTCGAACTCGCCTCCACCGACGAAGAGGCCTGACCCTCCACCAACGGTAGCGACGACACTGGGCTAGCTCCGTGGGCTTCCCTGCATCTCCACGCAGGCTTCGAGCCCTGGGCTACGGGCTTAGCTAAATCGATGGGCTGTTGGGTAGACTTGGCTTGCAAATGAGGCCCACCAGAAACGGTTCCCTTCCCCTTAAGCCCATACTCAAACACAGGCACGTTAACGAAGCCTTCACCCTGGACCCCCACAAAAATCTTCTCCCTCTGAAGTCCCTCCTCAATGCAGCATTTTAATACACCCATATTAAGAATTAACCCACCGACTTGCTTCTCCATCTCTGCCAACGACAGTAACAAAGTTTCCAAACTTGGCCCCAACAAAGGCCTGCGTACACTTGCTTCTTCACAGGGCCGCGTCTTCACCAGAGGACCTGACCCCTCTGCAGGTTTTGGAGCTCCAGATAGAGCCTCCTTGTACGAAGAAAAAACTCCATGCCCCTGTGGTAGTGGAGGAGGCAACGTCCATGGGTGGTTCCCTCTGTTATCCCTTCCCAAAACAGAGGAGGTTGCGGTTGCAATTGCAGCACTTTCCTTCAACAACTCACCAAAATTCCTCCAACCAACACCTTCCTCCCTTCCAGAATCACAAGTAAGCCGCGCCGTTTCTCTTGACCGAACTCTGATAAGGAGAAGAAACTCCCATAAGAGTTGCATTGTCTCTGAATCACCAACACGTGAGAACCAATTCTACGCGACCTGATGAAAATAGAGGGGCCCTCTGAAACTATACCTTCCTCTACCATGCCAGCCAGCCACCCCAAGGAGTCTTGCTCAATGAAGATGTGATTCACCGCGCAACAACTGCTCTCGGTGATTCTCCACCACCTTGCATTCGTCTTCATAATCTCAAAACATTTTTTATCAATAACAACATTCCTATTTGACCCCATCACAAAACAACTACTCATAAAATCCTGGAAACTCTAGGCTAACAAACTTTAAGATGGAGATCTCATTGAGCACGGAAGAGACCAACTTTAAGTCTATGTATACTCAATAGCAAGCTTTCTGTTGGAACACGGGGTGCTTTCGGAGGGGCCACCACCTTCTGTGGTGGCACAGACTTCGCCACCGGTATGTTCTGGCCTACTTCCCGAGCCTCTGGTGACGAATACTCTACCGGTGCCGTCTCATAATCATTTGTTGGATGTAGTTGAACTTTCGGGCCTAGCAGTGGCACAGACAGAGACGCCAGCTCCTTCTGGGCTGTTTTCTATTCCCCTAGCTACGAAAACAGTAGTCATTGCGTCGGAAAAGGTGGTAGAAGAGTCCCGTTTTCTCGAAAATACTGGTTCTTTGGTTCTGTTTACGGCTAACAAGGATGGGGAAGATGAACCTACTCCACTCTATTCCTTTCATCCCAATGTGTCAGACTGGGTTATCCGGAGAGCAATGGACATTAAGCACATGGTAGGAATTTCTTGTGGGGATTTTGAAGCTGAATTTATGGCCTTACTTACAGCCGTAGAGGCGGTGAATGCCCAAGCAAAGTCCGACCAATCCTTGGCTTCGGCCGAAAAAAGGGAAAGGAAACTCAAGAGGCTAGATTGGGCAATGAAAGAGGATGGAGGTGAGAAAAGCTCTACTCGGGAGCGTAGTAAGGGGAGGGGAAGATGGTTATCCCATGAAGCCAAAAATAATTTCATGGAATGTGAGGGGACAGCATGATCCTAATAAGCAGCTCCAAGTTAGAAATTTACTTCGCCAGTGGAAAGGGGACATCCTATGCTTACAAGAGACTAAATTGGAAGTTATTACTAAACAAGTAATTCACAGTTTATGGAGAGGACAACATATTGGGTGGTCCTACCTACCATCAAAAGGCGCTTCTGGGGGAGTTTTAATTATGTTTGACACAAGGGTGGTGGAAAGGTGGAGGAGTGTGTGGGTGATTTCTCGGTGTCATGCTCTTTTGTTAACATAGAAGACGGCTTTAAGTGGGCTTTTGTGGGGGTTTATGGCCCTAATCTTGATTCAGAGATAAGATTTTTGTGGGAAGAACTGGCGGGAGTCATTAGTTGGTGGGAGCTACCGAGTTGCATAGGGGGTGACTTTAATACGAAAGCGAGAGGTCGGGATCTTCTCGCATCACTCCAGCCATGAGAGATTTCTCTGATTTTATTTCAGAACAGGAGCTCATGGACATTCCATTATCAGGAGGCACTTTTACCTGGTCCAACAACCGTGACTGCCCATCATGGTCGAGGATTGATAGATTTTTGCTAACACCCGATTGGGAGTCACATTTTCTGGATGTGGCTCAAAGAAGATTACCCCGTTTATGTTCTGATCACTTCCCTATCATTTTAGATTGTGGAGGCATCCATAGGGGTAGAAGGTATTTTAAATTTGAACATATGTGGCTTAAAACTGATGGTTTTGTAGACAGGGTCAGACATTGGTGGACTTCCTATAGTTTCCAGGGCTCTCCAAGTTTCATTATGGCTAAAATGCTGAAAGCGCTGAAACAGGACCTAAAGTAGTGGAATGAACAAGTTTTTGGCAATGTGCTTCAGCAAAAGCGCTCTCTTTTAGAGGAATTACAGGGTTTGGAAGGTGAAGAGGAGGCCAGATCCCTTTCTGATCCTGAAAAAATCCGTAAGAACTAGGTAGTTGCTAATCTTGAAAGGGTTACGTTGATGGAGGAGATTTCATGCAAACAGAAATCAAGAGTACTCTAGCTTAAGGAGGGGGACAAATGCACGAAATTCTTCCACAGGATGGCTAACTCTCACAGGAGGAATAATGCTATTGATACACTGATAGTAGATGGGGCAGCTTCTTCAGATCAGACGGTTATCAAAAACCACATTCAGCAATACTATCAACAATTATTATCAGAAGAGCATAATTGGAGATTGAGAGTGGATGGGTTGCCTTTTACCACTTTAGATCAGCACAGTGCAGGGTGGTTAGAAAGGCCTTTTACAGAAGAGGAAGTGGGCAATGTTATCAGAAGTATGGCAAGTGATAAGGCTCCCGGTCCGGATGGGTTTACCCTGGGTTTCTTTCAAGCTTGTTGGGAGGTGGTCAAGGAAGATATTATGCAAGTCTTTCTTGAATTTCATTCTAATGCTAGATTTGAAAAGAGCCTCAATACCACATTTTTAGCCCTCATCCCTAAAAAGGTGGGATCTAGGGATGTGAGGGACTATCGCCCCATTAGTCTCGTGAACGGGATGTACAAGATTCTTTCCAAAGTGTTAGCAAATAGACTAAGCTCGGTGGTGGAAAAATTAATCTCGAAGCCGCAAAATGCGTTTGTCAAAGGTAGACAAATCCTTGACTCGGTTCTTATTGCAAATGAAGTATTGGATGGTCGGGTTAAGTCTAGAGAGCCTGGGCTACTTTGCAAGTTAGACATGGAGAAAGCTTATGATCATTGTCAACTGGAAGTTCCTTCTTTATTTACTTGAAAGAAGTGGTTTTGGGGGAAATGGCAGAAATGGGTAGAATTTTGTATCACTTCAGCTCGTTTCTCCATCTTGGTAAATGGCTCTCTGGGTTTCTTCAACTCCTCTCGTGGCCTGAGACAGGGAGATCCGCTCTCCCCTCTACTTTTTTTATTTGTCATGGAAGCTCTCAGCAAGATGATTGAGGGGATGGTTGATGGTGGGTTACTCCATGGTTTTTCGGTAGGGAATGGTGATCTTAACATTTGTCATTTGTTATTTGCTGATGACACACTTATTTTTTGTGGTGCACACCTCGGTCAAGTCCAAGACTTGAGGGCGTTACTCCTTTGCTTTGTTGTCGTGTCAGGATTGAGCATTAACCTCGCTAAGTCGAAAATAGTGCCAGCGCCCCCGATGTGGAGATTTTTGCTTCTACCTTGGATTGTAAGATATCTTCACTTCCTATGAAGTATCTTGGTTTACCGTTGGGTGCCTCTTTTAAATCTGAAAGGATTTGGAATGATGTAGTCGAAAGGGTGGAGTGCAGATTGGCTGCTTGGAAGAGGCTTTACTTGTCGAAAGGTGGTAGGTTGACTTTGATTAAAAGCATTCTTTCTAACTTACCCACCTATTTCTTGTCTTTTTCCCCACTTCCCACAAAGGTGGCTAATAGAATTGAGAAGTTACAAAGGGATTTCTTATGGAGGGGATTGGGGGAAGAGTTCAAATTCCACATGGTTAATTGGTCTACAGTTTGTACCCCAATTTCTGGGGGAGGTTTGGGGATTCGCCACTTGCTGAAATTCAATCAAGCTCTCTTGGGTAAGTGGTTGTGGAGGTACCAAAATGAAAGGGAGGCTTTTTGGAGGGCGGTCATAGATTCTTAGTTTGGGGAAGCTTGGGGAGGATGGTGTTCGAATAAGGTACGAGGCACTTATGGAGTGGGTTTATGGAAAAACATTAGGAGTCTTTGGGGGACATTCCGAGAACATGAACATTTTGTTGTAGGCGATGGTTCGCGTGTCCCTTTTTGGTTTGATATATGGTGTGGTAACCATTGTCTACGAGATACTTTCTCTGCCATCTTTGCACTTGCAAGAGTTAAGGAGGCATCGATTGCCTTTCTTCATTCTTCAACAAATGGCACCCCTTAATGGAATATTGACTTCATTAGGGCAGCCCATGACTGGGAATTGGAGTCTTTTACAAAGTTCTTTGCGGCTTTATATTCTGCAAGTATTCCAGGGGGCTCCGGTGATAAGTTGCATTGGAATCATTCTAAGAAAGGTATCTTCTCGGTCAGTTCTTTTTATCAAAAGCTTACGAACTCCGGTTTGTCTATATTCCCGTGGAAGAGTATATGGAAGACGAAAGCTCCTTCAAAAGCAACCTTCTTTGTCTGGACAGTGTCTCTGGACAAGATTCTCACCATAGATAATTTGAGGAAACGACGGGTCATTATCCTAGATTGGTGTAAGAAGCAGGGGGAGTCTGTTGATCATCTGCTTTTACACTGTGAGGTGGCTAAGGATGTATGGGATGATGTCTTCTCAAGAGTCGGACTGTCTTGGGTTATGCCTTGGAGATTGGTGGATTTCCTCGCAAGCTGGACAGGACTACACGGAGATTCTCAGGTAGCGGCAATTTGGAGATTGGTACCAATATGCTTGTGTTGGTGCATTTGGAGGGAGAGAAATGCTAGATGTTTTGATGATCAAGAGAGAACAAGGGATGAGCTTAAAGTTTTCTTTTTTAAGACATTGTTCCTATGGGCGGGGGCTATAGTTTGTAACAGACGTAGTGTCCATGATCTTCTTCTTTCTATTGTTTCCTCTAGTTAGGCGTGTTTTCATTTGGATCATTTGGCTATTAAGGAACATAATGTGAATTTTTATAAGAAGCTTTTTTTGGGAGGAATACTCTTGGAGACCTAAGTTGGATGGACTGGTTTTTTAGTCCATTAATCAGTCTAGTGCAGAGTGGTTGAAAAGAGCTTTTCAAGAAGAGGAAGTTCTTGATGTGGTTAGAGGAATGGCGAGGGATAAAGCTCAAGGTCCGGATGGTTTTTCTATGGCTTTTTTTAAAGCTTGTTGGGATATTTTGTGAGAGGATTTTTTTTTTTTTTTTTATAAGTATTGTGCGAGAGGATGTTATGAAGGTTTTGCTTGAATTTCATTCGTTTATGAACTCTGATAAAAGTCTTAATGCTACATTTATTGCACTTAATCCTAAAAAAGTGGGGGCTGTGGAAATGACAGATTTTTGGCCTATTAGTTTGGTCAATGGGGTGTACAAGATCATTTCCAAGGTGTTAGCCAACCGCATGAGCATGGTGATGGAAAATATTATTTTGAAATTTCAAAAAGAATTTGTGAGGGGAAGACAAATTCTTGATTCGGTTTTAATTGCTAATGAATGTTTGGAAAGTAGAATCAGATCGGGCAACTCTAGTATTCTAGTTAAATTGGACATGGATAAGGCATATGATCATGTTAACTAGGAGTTTCTCTTGTACTTACTTGGGAGATATGGTTTTGGAGAGAAGTGGTGTTTGTGGATCAAGCATTGTATTTTGACAGTCGGATTCTCTATTTTGGTGAATGGTTCCCCGGTTGGTTTCTTTAACAGTTCACGTGGCTTGAGACAAGGGGATCCTTTGTCTTCTTTTCTTTTTGTTCTTGTTATGGATGCTTTGATCAAAATGATTGAAGCGGAGGTGGATGGGAGTTTCTAGTCGGGATTTTTGGTGGGAGATGAGTCTCAAGGCAGCATAAAAGTCTCACATCTTCTTTTTGCTAACGACACTTTAATTTTTAGTGAGACAAATTAGGATTATCTTTGTTCTTTGAGAGCCCTCTTATGAGTCGACACTTTAACTTTTGTGAGATGACACTTTAATTTTTTGTGAGACAAATCAGGATCATTTTCGTTCTTTGAGAGCCCTCTTGTGAGACAACACTTTAATTTTAGTGAGCCGACACTTTAATTTTTTAAGCTGTTTCTGGTCTTAGTATTCACTTCCCAATCATGCACATCTCTAATAAAATTGACATTCCATTGGAGATTGTTGCTTAAAAAAATAAAAGAATCAGCCACTGCAGCATCTTGATCTCTAGCAATCCTAAAGAGGGAGGGATAAACATTCTTTAGAGCCCAATCCCCACACCAAATATCATGCCAAAAATTAATCATTTTCCCATCACCCACCTTGTATTTAAAATGATTGAAAATTCCCCCCCAACCCATCCGAATAGACTTCCACAAATCCCCATACACTCTAATAACTTCGTTAGAAAACCAACTCCCCCACATCCTCCCATACTTGACATCAACAATATTTCTCCATAACAATATCTCTCCATAACACAACCCTCTCAAGATGATACCTCCATAGCCATTTCCCAAGAAGAGCTTTGTTGAAAAGCCTCAAATTTCGAATCCCCAATCCACCACAAGAAACTGGTGAGCAAACCTTGTTCCAACTAACCAAGTGGTGGATCTTGCCTAAGCAATTGGTGGATCTTTTTGCATGTTGGCAAGGTTTTAAGGGTTTTAAGGGGAGTCATCGCATTGTTGCCATATCGAAGATGATCCCTCCAAGTTTGATGTGGTGCTTATGGTTGTAAAGTAATGGGTGGTGCTTTGAAGATAGAGAATGCTTGATGGGAGAACTTAAGAGAGTTTTTCTTTAGTACTTTGTGCATTTGGGCAAAGCGTCTTGTATTGAATGGAGATAATCTTCATGATTTGCTTTTAGGCTATTCTAGTTCCTAGCTTGTATTTATGTGTTTTCTCTTGTATACTTCTTGTGTACTTGGGCTATGCCTATTTACTTGTCAATAAAATTCTCTTATTACTTATCCAAAAAAAAAAACGTATTGCATGTAGAACATGTACTCATGCAATCCTTTCACAACTCATTCACCCAATGCGACTAAACTATCTAGGATATCACAGAGAAACTCTTATAGACATCATAATTTGGAATTTATGAGGCAGGCAAGAAATTAGCTATGCTACTTGACTGTCGATGCGTCATACAAGCTCGAAAACAAGTATTCTTTACCCTCTATATTTCTCCAAACGGGTACGCCCTAAATTATTGATGCACAAAATGCAATGGGGACATTGTTATAGACTTGTCAACTAGCATGGAAATTAAATCATCCTAATGAAAGCGCAAAACCAATAAGAAACCACAAAGGACGCCAACTTCACCAAATTAATAACCGTATAATCTCATAGTAACTCAAAAAATTTTCTGTTAAGTCCTTCTATAAAGAGTTGGCAGCTCATCAGCCCATTCGGTTCCCTTGGAAAGGTATCTGGAGAGCTCCCATACCCCCAAAAGTCTCTTTTTTTTTACTTGGACTGCTGCTTTGGTAAAGATTTTGATGACTGACAATTTGAGGAAACGTGGTATGATCGTGATGGAATGGTGTTACATGTGTAAAAGTAACAGCGAATCAATTGAGCACCTTTTCCTACATTGTGAGGTGGCAAGGGAGCTATGAGCGGGTATTTTCAGTCTAGCGGGGCTGTCTTGGGTCATGCCTAAAGTGTGACGGAACTTTTAGCATGTTGGAATAGGCATCATCATTGCCCTCAGCTCGCAGCGACATGGAAGATGGTTCCTTTGTGTCTATTGTGGTGTATATGGACGGAACAGAACGAGAGATGCTTCAATAAGGAGAGAAATGTGGGGGAATTATGGAATTTTTTTGTGTTTTCTTTAGTTCAATGGTTGGATGCTATTGTACTAAAGGGAGGGAACGTTCACGAGTTCTTATTTTCTTTTCAGCTTTCTAGAATGTGATTAGGAGTCTCTTTTGTATACTTCCTGCATACATGGGCGTTGCCTAGTTTCATTCAATTAATAAATTTCTTACTTATCAAAAAAAAAAAACTCATCCATCCCTGCAATGAAAAGTTATTTTTAATTGAAAAAAAAAAGTCAGTAAATTATACATTGAAATACTTTTCCTCGTTTGCATTTTTAATTATTTTTAATTGAAGGAAAACCCTTCATTTGGATTTCCGCTCATCATCTATGCATTGAATGAATAATGACCAACCAATCCTAGATTATTTTTTTGATACGTAATCCTAGATTATTTTCCCACAGGTAAAAGTCAAAATGATGGCCAAGCAGCTAGCTGAAGAAAAAAGAATATACAGACACATGTCAAGCCAATAAATGCAAACAAATGAAAAAAAAAAACATAAATAGATAAATGAAATTGTAATTTGAATTAAATGTATCAAGAAGCACTTTTTGATGACTATTTAAGAATTAAAAATCCTATTAAAGAAAAAACAACACACCTTACGGAAGACTTCAGATACAGGGCCATCATTTTCAGATGCACTCAGCTCCTGCTTAACCTTTTCTAGTCCCTTGATTATGGCTTGCATTTCTTCTGCTAAAGACTTCAATTGTATCTGCAATGAATAAAGACAACAATGTAAGCATCATCTAAAGGCAATATTCAAACTCACCGTCAACAAACAAATGGGTTACCTTAGTAGCAGCTTCCAGGCTAACAAAGTCCCGGTGAAAATCAAGAAGTTCTGGTGAATTATTAGCCAAAAGCTGAGTAAGAAGAAAACAAAATTTCAAATTCAGCTTAAAAGTGTAATCACTATTAATATACAAAACGGAAAAAGAAATCTGACAGTAAAGAAATCCAGATGTGAACGAAACATATCTGGCTAGCAAAACAGACCAGTACAACACTAGTACATACTAACTAAAAGTTTCTAAAGCATTTTCCTCTATTGCTTATTATTATCTAACAAATTACTACAACAATCCACATCATTTATCTTTCCCGAAAGTTGAGCTGCTATCATTTTTGTGAAAAACAATTTTACACAACCTTCTACTGGCCAATTGGGGTTAACTCACTTGAACGTGGTGTTTTGAGAAGTGCAACTGTCAGAAACAATGCATCCATCAAACAAGGAAAAGCATCAGCCTCGAAGCGTGATGCAATTAACATTTAATATTGACCCAACTCATTCGAAATAACTCAACTCGTTTTAGTCCAATTCATTAGCTTTTGCTACAGCTCTTGAAAAATTTTCAACAAAATAAATAAGGTCAACTAAGCTTGAACACTGGCTACCCCAACCCACCCCAACCCATGTTGCAATCCTAAACTTCAGAATAAGAACTCCTCTGAGCCACAAAAAATGATATTAGTATGCATAAAAACAACAATATTTAGGAACCATACCTTGCATAGATAATGCATGAGTGTCATCTTACTGTTAGAAGCTCGGGTATCTGTAAGCTTTAGAAGACTGTCCAACTTAAATCCAATTGCAGATCCTATATGGTTTAGGATCAATTAGAATTAACATGAAATAAGCTCTTAAAGATCCCCTAAGCATTGGGGGTTAATAAGACATGACATCAATCCAAAGAAGTCTGCAGACAACCTAAATATTATGGTACAAATTATATAGAGATGCAGAAACTATAATAATCATATTATAATGAAAGGAAAGAACCCTAACTAAAAATACATAGACAAGTTCTAGTTTTTTTTTTTCAACTTCAATTTCAGAACCGTTCACGCATTCAGTATACAAGCATGTGCCTTAAAAATGAAAGTTTCACATAGACAACCATTTAAGACTTGAGTAGGTAGCAGTGAATTCCAAAGAAGTTCTCAAACTTCAAACTGACTAGTAATGTATTAAATATAGACTCGAAACAAAAAATTGATCATAGGAATTTTCAACAAATTCCCACTCTTCTTTCCAAAGCCAGTGGTACTTTAAATCCTAAATCAGAGACAAAACTTAGCTAAAGCCCACTCGATAAGCCATTTCCAGCAACCATAATTAGAGAATCATCGGAACATTTCTGAATGTACCATCTAATGGTGCTTTAAACCTACACAAAACTCTTCATGCTCTCCAAATTACAACCATAGCTAATGTTAATTATCTATGTCTAAATTAAATTCAGCCATGTCAACACCGCAGAGCATTAAATAAATAGTAGTCTACAAGCATTTATAAACAACTTCTCCTCATAATTCTATATAAAAATTTGGAAGTTGGCAGTGATCACATTTGCCAATTATTCGTAAGGGAATGATGTATAAACCATATTAAGCAAAAGAGAATGAAACCTTCCAATATGTTCTGAACTAACAAATGGGGACAAGAATCGTATACTAATTAAGATCCTTACCCCTTGCAGTTCCTTGGTTTAACGTGTTTCCAATAAAAAGAATAATCTTCATAACTTCCTTCAGTTTGCCTGATTTCCGGACCTAATTAACCAACAAAAGACTACCTAAGCTAAAAAGAGAACCATAGAAACTGTCATGGAAGATTTGCAGCCATTAGTGACATACCTCTTCGCATGCAGAGTTTACAGTGCTCAGGCTCTTTTTAAATTCTGAAATCTGCAAAATGGTTGACAGTAAGATGACAGCGGCCAAAAAGACTAATTCGTGACATTCAAGAATTTAAAGAAATCAAACATTGCAGTTACCACCAAACCTGAGAGCTGAACTGAATCTTGAAAGAGAATACTCGTAATTTTGACTCAACCCGAGGCACTTTCATCAGCTCCAAAAAGTACTGAAAAGAAATAAAACACAAGTGATGCTTCCAGAATTAAATGAACACCATATATAAGAAAAACAAACAACATTAGGTAATTTCAACTGGCACACTTTTGTAATAAAAATAAATAAACAAAACAATCTTCAGACTCCCATTGGTTGGATTCAAATTTGAATTTAAAAAGAGCGAAAAAAGTGAATATAAATTTAAGGATCATATTAATAATAAATGCTTTCAATTTGGTATTTTAGGACAAACCAAAAAGGAAAGCATCTCATCTATTGACAAGAATAACAATATAGGGGGCGGCAGGGAGTTTTTCTTGATACCAAAAAGGAAAAGTGAGGTTTTATACCAAGCGAAAATGGACAAGAATTAAGATGCAACAACTTCTCACTTGAACAGGTCAGCACACAGCATAATTGATATAGAAACTTAGTTGTTCTTCTTAATTCCTAGAACAGTCTTACATAGAGAGAGAGAGAGAGAGAGAGAGACTTTAAGATCTAGTAAAGAAGACAAAAACAGATCAGATTTCAGAATATCTACATGACTAACATGCCTCAGGTACACGATAATGCATAAATCAACAAAGTATAGCATTTATCAAGTAAAACAGATACACATGTTCAAGATTGAGATTCAGTAGCCGATAAAAAATAACATGTTGTGGTCAAAAAGAAACTTTTGCAGACCTGTTCACACTTTCCCAACTTCTCTTTGTCACCAGTGTAGCCCTAAATAGAAAATAAAATGGAACTCAATATCGAAAAAATAGAAGTATAGAGAAAAGAATATGCCAGATAATATACTCTACCCAGATAAACATAGCACAAAGACTTCAATGAGAACAATAACCAACAAATTTCCGACGAAACATAGAAGGGAATCATAATAGGTTAAAGCATCACCTTCAGAAGTTCCATCTCCTCTTTGGTAGGACAAAATTTTATGAGATTCTCCACCTGGTCAGCATCTAATACGGATTCATCCATTGCTAGAACCGCAGCCTGACAATATGCATACAATAGATTGTTAGTTAATACCGAGTAGGAACAATATTCAGTAAACACATTACCATTCCATACTCAACAATAAAAAACCAAGAGAACAAAATTACTTATCCCAAATTATTTTTACCACTATGACACTGAATATTGGGGGCACGTTTGGTATGCAGAATAGATCCCTAGAATGGAATATATTCTCATGGAATAACTATTTCATAGTTTGCTATTTTCATACCCAGAATTAATATAAAAAATTCTTTAAATAATGTGGATGGCAGGCCTCTCTTAATGCTGGGAGTGGTCCAACTACTGCTGAAATAACCACCCCCAGGTTGTCAGGGATCGCCCTCGTGGCCGCCAGATATTGTTTTTGCCCATCAAAGTGGCCTGGGCACCCCCAATGGCCCTTGGGGGTGGTCTGACCACCACCAAAATGTTAAACCAATTATATATATATATATATATTATATATATTTGAGGTTGACGAATAAATCAATGGGTTTTTTGGAAATAAATTGTACAACCTGGGTACTTTTGGAATTTGGCTCCAATTCCAATGAACCCCTTATGAGTTGTCACCAAAGAAAATAACAGGAATGTCCATTCTGCATATCAAGCCTACCCCAAAAAATAATAAACTAATCCACTCCAACATGCAAGTATTGTACAATATTTCAAACATCACATACAATCACACATCCACAACATATTCCCCAGCAATTAGTCTGAAAGTAGTGTTCTTAACTTACACAAACATGGTCCAACTGTTTTTTTTTTTATAAGTAATCGAGAAACAATAGGCATGGCCCAAGCACACAGGACCATGGTGCAAATATTGGGCATGGCATCACCAATATCAAACATGATATATTGCAGAGATACTCCCAAATGCTTCTAATAGATTTCCACAAGCCAACTTCATCTAGCCCCTTAAGTTCTCAAAAGTCACTGTCCTGATCCTTCGCCACTTTTCAACCTCAGAACATATCCTAAGCTAGTCCCTCTATACAGAAAAATGCCAAGAGAAACTAATGAGAAATACTAAGCTTCCAAAGTTCCAAAACATAAACCATAAGGAAAAGACCAATTCTCAATCCACCCTATGAAACTTGAACCATCTCCCACACTGCCCCTCAAGAAAATCATTCGTAAATTTTCTTTCACATTGACCATAAGAATAAGCATAGTGAAAGTGGACAGATAATATATCAACAAGCTAGAAATAGTATTGTTCCTAATAATAGTCCAGCCTGCTTTTTTTAAAGTAAAACGAGGGTGCAACACGAGGATTTCCCAAAAAGAGTGAACAGCCCGGCGTGCTTTAAATAAGCAAAACCTTGTTTGTTTCCTGCTCTGTAGGCCTCCTCCCTGTCCTCTAAATCTGGCTTAGTATTTTGGCTTCATTCATCCTCACAATCACCACATTCTAAAGAGACTGCAAATTAAATGTTCATGAAGGGGCAAATCCCAGCATCACAATTACCACAATCCAAACTGATTCAGTCTTAAAACCTAATATAAGAGTAAGAAAATTTTTACCAGCCTACTCTTCTGTCACTTATTTATCAGCTGGCACCTAGAAATTGGAAATTACCCAAAGTCTCAAAAGAATATTTCTCTGATAAGTAATATAATTTTATCAAAAGCATTGAGGGGCGCAACCCTAGTACGCTGGACGCATACAAAAGGATACACCCAACTAGTACAAAAAATAAAAAATAAAAAAGAGCAAAAGTCTTTGAATTCTTGAAAGCTAGTGAATTGGGAACTTGTGGGAGAAGCCATCCAAAAGTCTCAAAAGAACTTATATTGAGTCAAAACACCATGTGTGCTTCAGAAGGGCTTTGGGCGATTGAAATCTAGAACCAGTTTACTTTTGTTCTCTAACACTATTCTATTACAGACGAAAAAATAATTTAAAAAGGACAGTGGCAAACAAGCGTTCACAAGTGCATGAACATGCACGCAACATGTAGAAACATTTGAAAATGCATCCTCATAGACCTTTTGTAAAAACATGTTTACAGAGACCGTTAAAATGGTCTTCTCTGCTTCTGTTTTTTGTTCTCAGATCAAGAGCATGAACCACTAAAGGCAGCAATGTTATTATCAATGTGTTTAATGACCATAGCTCTGAAATAGAAGTTGACCAGGACTAGACAGTACCTTTAAACACAAATCAAAGCTTCAGTGAGATCAACCAGGTACCTTCCACATCTACAGAAGAACATACTTACTTTTTCTAGAACACATACTGCCTCCTTGCAGTATTCAATCTATTCTTCAATGAAACCTACCACACTTTCAATCTTTCTAAAGCCAGCACCTTGATACCATTTGGCATATAGTGAGTTTGTATCTCAAAAACAAATATGAAGCCAACACCTCGATGCCATTTGGCATATTCGCTGTACTCGGTTCGCCATGTTTGGACTTAATTTTTTGCCTAAGAGCAGATGGATTTTAGAATTTCAAGCGTTACCATGGTTTTCTAAGCTCGTAATTTAGTGTCATTTCCGTTGAATACTCAAAATGTCCCCCAAATAAGTCAACTTTTAAATAAAAATTGAAGCTGTATTATTCTTTGAATTTTTTGCATGCATAGGCGACGCTCTTGTACAAGTCTTGTATACTCGGGCCTTTGTCTACTTTATGCTCAATAAAATTTTCTTTATCGATCAAAAAAAATTATTTATATATTCAGGGAGACTCTTATAAAAACATAAGTCATCAATACCTGTCTAGTTTTCCCCACGACTCACTTTTATGGAGCTAAAAAATATAAGCGATGCAGAGTTTTGCTGGAATCGACAGGTTCAATTTGATATAGTCAGACTTGCAAGGATCATATAAAAGCAACCATATATGTTTTCTCAAAGGCCACAAGTTGGTGCACCACAACCAATCAAGTTTATTGTGTCGTTTAGTGGTCAACTACACATCTTGCATTAAAATTATTACACAAAGTTTCAGCTATATCAATCTTTAGCATCACAACCCTATCAGCTTGGAAAACAGCCTTTCTTGCCTTTGTCACTGGTGACAAGTTAAAAATCATGCTTTAATGCTAGGAAAAAATAAAACTTTCTTCTACGAGGACATTAAATCAAAGTTCCAAATTTTGTTCCATTCTGGCCGGAGTTTGCCGTTACAGTGCAGTAACCAAAATACTTTAACCCCCTCGTTCCCTTTTTTACTCTAAATTCCAACTTCTTTTGGTCTGTTCCAACCATTCCAATACAGAATGTTGCAGTATCAGTTTCATCATTTTTTATTCCAGATGGCATTTCTATAATTTTTTTTTTTTTAATTCAGAAGGCATTTCTATAACTTTTTAATCTAGATGGCATTTCTATAGTTTTTCTTAATATTTAGATTCTGGATTTATTCCCTCATTCCCTTTTTTTTTTTTTTTTTGGAGACCTCATTCTTTCTTTTTGGGTTTACTTTCTCAGCCTTTTTAGTTTTCTTTTTGTGCATATCTAAACTCAAGCGAATATTTTTTTCTTGATAAGTAAACTAAAGTGAATTAATAACATCTTCAGACACAAATATGTCTGCCTTTATTTTTAAAGTATTTCCAAAATGGTACACCGCTACCAAGATATTTCATTCCAGTATCGAAACTGGAATGGTCACTGAAATGGAATTCAAAACTTTGCAATAAATCCAACTATCTAAAATTCATGTACAGCAGAAAACTGAGAATAAACCATATTAATCTAACAAACTTGTTTACTATGTATTTAATAATCTAATATCTTTTGCATTAAAACCCATCATTTTAGAGAGAAATAGTCTCTGTCCACAGATCATGAAAGACATCAAACTTATATAAAAGCGAGGACTATATGGCTCACCATCATATCAGAAAGCGGCATCTTAACTTTTGTGAGCATAATTTCAGTATTGTTGGCTCTCCTCAGGTCAACCTACAATGCATGATACATGAATTTATAAGACAGGAGAAATAATATCAGAACATATTGCAAAAGTGTCAAGGGTTAAATTCAGCTTTGACCATCAACAGTCAACACGCATCACCAATATAAACCCCATTCTAACTCATCAAAATATATACATACATATATATATATACAATAAACCTCATTCTATTTTAGTTATTTTCATCATCGAGCATATGCCTTCCTTGCTTATTTCCCCTTTTGAATGTACTAAGTGAAATAAAAATTCTCTCCATACACCATCTATATGTTTTTCTTCTGTAGAAAAGAAAATCACGAATATTAAGCCTTGTTTGGTTTATTCAATTCTTCAAAACTTTTCAAAAAAAAAAAATCAACTTCAAACCAAACATCTTTCACATCTCAAAAAAAAATTCTATTTCAACCCTTTTTTGTAAGTAATTTTCTATTTCAACTTTTCATCCAATCGTTTGCCTATATTTCAGTAAAAAGTGAAAAAAAAATCATAACAGCTTTTAAAAAAACCAAACAAAAATACATTAAAAATTATATTCAAATAACTTTTCAACTCTACCCCCATCCACTTTCACAAATTCCAATACAAAACATATTTCGAAAAAAAAATATTATTCAAATTTTCCTATCTACCTTCACAAAACCCAATAAAAAACTCGTCTCAAATTTGTCAAAAACAATTCTCAAAATTTCCTTAACCAAGCATACCCTTAATTTTTTGCATTTATAAAGGGACTGTGACTTACAACACCATCTTCCTCTGACTCATATGTGCATATATATTGATATATACACATAAACACACTTTATCAAAGAAGCATTTATGTTTTTTAGTATCTAATAAAAAATTGATGAAAGATCAATCCTGGTCTTGGGAAAAAAATGGAATCTCCCTCCTCCATCCTTCCCCCCCCCCCCCCCCCCCCCCCCAAAAGAAATAAAATAAAACAAAAGGAAATTTATTGAATGAGATTTGAATTAGCCTACCACAATAAGGGATCAAAATTTATTGAAGTGCAGCTCTGTTCTTTTCGTATATTGGAGTAGGCATGTGCTTACAATCTGAATGCTAAAAAAGAAATGCGAACTCCTATGGTTTCTTCTGCCAAATGCTGGATTGATATGACTTTCTCATCCTTTCAAAATGGCTATTATTATGCCATTATTCAAGTATTTGCTAATTGAAAATCTTCTCAGATCAAGAACCGGTCACAAATCACAAAAGTATTATTATATGTACAAAAGACTGGAACTTTTGAGTTGATCTGAGATTATATGAAGGTAAACTGTAGAATCAGCACTCAAAAACAATTTTTTCAACAACTGAAATTATGGGACGCTACCAAGGAAAAAAAATTATAAGACAGAATCAAAGTTATATCAGATTACCAGGTGAACTTTTTCAGCTTTGGATCCAACAGACTTGCGTCGAGCCCCAGATTTACCACCTGCATCAGCAGGTTTCGAAACAGTAGCAGAGAAAAGGCTCTCTAACTCTGACACATCAAATCCCGGCGCACTAAAACAAAAGGGTGCAAATATCACCAATCATGAAAGTAAGAATACAGAATTTTCATATATTAAAAAAAAAAAAAAGGAAAAGGCTCTAAAACCCTGACACATCAAATCCTAGTGCACTAAAACAAAAGGGTGCAAATATCACTAAGCATGAAAGTATGAAAAAAGAAACTTCATGAACTAAAAAAGGAAAACATATTATGGGAATTGCAGCTGAAATATTTATGGAAAAGGAAGACATAAGAGCATCCTCATTGGATTATGCAAATACAAAATCATAATTTGCATAATATCTCATGATTTTGCATTTGGCTATTCCATTCAAAACCTATTGCCACATTGGATTATCTATCTATTAGTCAAAATAATAATAATTTAATAATATTTTTTCCTAATTTAATTTTTTTAATATTTTACAATTCTACCAATTATATGTTAATTAATAATCAAATTATAATTAACATATGATTGGTAGAGACAAACGGTAAAAATCCTAACAAAAGAAGATAGAGACAAATTGTAAAAAATTAACATATAATTGGTAGGTACAAACGGTAAAAATCCTAATTAATAAGTAAAAGATGCATGAGGGAGGTAGCCTTTTGAAAGGAAATTGGAGAAAAAGAAGATAGAGGTGAACATTGTAGTGGTTTTAAAAAATTGGTTATAGAAAAGTATTCCCTAAAACAAAGTAATTTCTGAAAACTCAAAAATAATTTTTGCACTAATTACTTTGTTTCCCAGGCAATCAAAGTGCAAAGAGAGAGTGTTTATGAGGGAAGAAATAATTTTTTAATGCTTTTGTTCTAGCTACAGTAAACACCAAATATGACCCAAGTTGTTTTACTGGAGCCAAAAGTCATTTTTGTTTACATTTGCATAATCCAATGCAGCACATTTTTATGCTCTATTAGCCAAACTTCTCACTTTATTTGCATTTGCATAATCCAATGAGAGTATTTTAAGTTCTGCAATTGTAAGTATTAATTTGAACAGAAAGAGAAGTTGGAATACATTTGAGAGTCTCCAAATCGCTGCAATTCTTCCCACAAACTTCCTTGCAAAGCTCTAGTTACCTTGCTCCAGTGCAAAGGCTTCAAGGAGGACCTTCGAGGGGCTGTAGTAGTTGGTCCCATCCCTGAAGGACGTGAAAGCCCACGCCCTCTCCCAGAAGATAGAACTCTTGCATCAACCCCAGAATTTGGGCCTCTAGTACCTAACGGTGGAGGGGGAGGAGGTCCGACGCCTGGCATTCTAGGTGGAGCTGGAGGGCCAGACACATGACCTCCTGGGGGAGGTGGAGGAGGTGGTGCTCCATGTGATGGGGGAGGAGGGGGAGGTGGGCCTCGACCTATAGGAGGTGGTGGAGGTGGTGGTGCTCCACGCATTGGAGGAGGTGGTGGTGACGGTGCTCCACGCATTGGAGGTGGTGGTGGCGGTGGTGCTCCATGCATTGGAGGGGGTGGTGGTGGTGGTGGTGGTGCTCCACTCATTGGAGGTGGTGGTGGTGGTGGTGGTGGTGGTGGTGGTGGTGGTGCTTCACCCATTGGAGGTAGAGGTGGAGGTGGAGGTGGAGGTGGTGGTGGAGGTAGCACTCTGGCCATTGAAGGGAGCGAAGTTGGTGCTCCACGAACTGGAGGTGGCGGTGGCGGTGGCGGTGGAGGAGGTGGAGCTCCACGAAGCAGAGGTGGTAGCGGAGGAGGTGGAGCTCCACGAATTGGAGGTGGAGGTGGAGGTGGAGGAGGCGGGGCTGCAGGTGTTGGAGATTGTGGGAGAGGTGGTGGAGGAGGAGGGGCTCCAAATGATGGAGGTGCTGGTGGTGGTGGTGGTGGTGGAGGAGGAGGGGGAGTGGATATACCAACTCCAAGGTTTGGTGCAATTGATGTGCTTGCAAAGGGAGGAGGAGGAGGAGGGGGAGGTGGAGGGGGTGGAGAACGTATCACTGCATTATAGACAATTGATGAAAACTCAGACTTCCATGGGGGTGGAGCTGGCGGAGGCAACATGGTAGCACCATTTTGCCTATTGAGTAAGGGAGGAGGAGGAGGAGGAGGGGGTGGAGGCAATAGAGGTGTAGACATTTTGGGCACAACGTTATAATTTAGTGAAAGCGATTGTGGTGGAGGCGTAGGTGGAGGAGGTGTGGCACCCTCTGGCATGGGGGAACAAGTAGATAGTGAAGAGATATTATAACGCGGAAGCGGTGGCAGTGGTGGAGGTGGAGGTGGTGGAGGAGGAGGGGGCACAACTTGAAGTGGTGCTTGATTCGGTGAGCAAGAATACGAGTCTTCAATTGATTGTACTAATGACGGTGGGCATGAAGGAAGTATCACATGTGCAGAGCCTGAAGGCTTCACCAAATCCACCTTACCACTTTTCAGATCATTGGTCACATCAGTTGAAACCCCAGTGCCAGGAATATCCGTAAGAGAAGAAGCCTTTAATTTCGAACCTTCATTAGAATCCTTGAATGGAACATTAAAGTCAAGAGCAGCCGGTGCACTGTTATATCTTGATGGTGGATGCAATACATGCATTGAATTAGTGTATGAGCCTTTGTTTGGAGGAATCCACCTAGATACCGCATTTGGCTTTGCTAATTTTGCATGAGCTCCTTGGGGTTCTTGCTGTGTAGTTTTTTGTTCGGAAACAACTGTATCTGCAGCTGGTTGTTTCTTGAGGGCAGTAGTAACTAATTTCTCAGAATTCTGTATGGAGACATCAGCAATCAACTTTTTCTGGGGAGCGTTGGAATCTAGATTCTTCTGTGTAATAGTGTTTTCTCCATCACCTTTGTCTTCCAATTTGCCACACACATCTTCAACCACTTCCTTGGTTACCAGATTTAGCTGCATATCAGCAGAAGATACTATGGAATTTAAGTTGATAACACCATCATCAACAGTAATGTCTTTCACTAAATGAAGAACAGAATCCATGTCATTCAGCTTATACTTCACATCATCAACAGCGATGTCCTTCACTACATCAACATTAGAATACAACTTTCCATCCTGTTTGTGAGTTCCATCATCTGATGCGCAGTCTTGAAATGTGTGAGGATCCAAATCCTCCTTCCAAACTTCTTTGTGAGTTATATCATCCTGTATATTTTCATGATCCACATGATTTTCACATTCTCCCTTCCCTTCCAGCCCATCAACTACATTGCTAAAGATCTCTTCCACCTCAAAAAATTCCTCGGGCGAAGCAAATTCAGTCTCGTTTCCATCTTCGCTCGCTACGACTGTAGTAAGAGTAGGCACAACAGCATCAGCATCCGAAAAAAGTACCTGATATACATATAAGAATCAATTCAAATCCTACAGCATCAGGAAAGGACACTTCACATGTAAATGATAATAACTTACCTCAGCTCTAAAGTCCTTGGGGAATTGATCCTTCACATCCCACAGAATATCAGCTTCGTCACGGTTAAGCATCAAAATGTTTGAACGCACAAATGCTGTGTGGAACACAACTCTGAAAATCATCTCCTCACGCACCAGATCTTCATCCAAATGGACACACTCAAGAACAACATCTCCTTGGACACGGCAATGAATATCAATTTTCACCAGCATACACTCTGCCTGCTGATATAGTTCATGAGACCACATCCATATTTGGAAAATCTAACTTTTAGTTTCATATTTGTGACTTAGAAATTACCTGTAGGTAGTGGCGCATGTGCTTTTTTGTCTTTGAAGTTGAAAACAGAAGCTTAGAACTTCTATTAGCTGGTGTTGAGGGGTCCTGACCATAAACGCGTATAACAGGCCTGCAGCCTTTTCCCCCATCAAAGAGTGGAAGGACTCTTAGTATCAGACAATCCAAAAGTAAAGGTGTATCTGATGGAGGCCAATCAGAACCCAAATTTCTTCTAGAAATATACTGAAGATATCTCAGCTGAGAAGGCTGGGGGTTTAAAGGAGACAAAAGATGAAGAAGTTCCTTTGGAGCCTGCTTGTAGACCATGTCAAGAGTCTTCTGCTCCCCACTGTATTGTTTCCGGTATAACAGAAGACCTGCAAGCATGAATGCAAGCACAGGCCATCCTCCTCTTTCACAGTGCATCAACAGCACATTTTGTTGCCCTTCCAATGACAACCAGCTTTCACTTGATCGAAGGAAGTGATGAATCATCTCTAATGGCAGCAGCGGACAACCTTCATATTGACGAGGGTAATCCATAACCGTCATGTCATATTGAGACAATATATCTGAAATTTGGCTTCGCCTCTCCCCTTCTCTAAAGTTAAACACCATGAAAGAAGCATCAGGAAAGTGGTCCTGTAACTGTGCTACAATGCCACCCATGTACACTCTATACTCATCTTCTTCCAAAACGTCAGTGGAGAAGCAACAATCAAACACTAGAAAAGAAGAAAAAATAAGTAGGATGATCAGCACTTGTAATTGGTATATAATCTTCAAAGTAGAATATGGACCAGAGAAGGAAGTTGAGAATAGTAACTAGACTCGTAGTAACAATCAATGTATAAAAAGGATAAAATCCTCTAATAAAAATAGAATATATTGGGACAAAGAATGGTTAAAGATTTGAATTCAGAAAAGCTTCTTTTAAGAAGAACAAGTAGCTACTGATAGCCAAGAAAAAACAATCAGTTCAAAAAAAATTATCGAGAAGAACCACCCCATGCCATAAAATAAGCTTCAGCGAATTTAACCAGCACATTACTACCCTTGCAAGCCCTAAAACAGGACCTGTAGCCTTCAAGTTGAGAAAAGGTTTACTGATTAAAAAAAAGTCTTCAAATTGAGAAATGAAAAGGAAAGCAAGGGCTTGTAAGTTTCCCAAAAGGCAGAATCATCACAGAACAAAACATCCACATTTCTCAGACTTAAAAAAGTCCAAAATGTTCACACGAATTTGACCATATTGATACTTCTCTGCTCCTCCTTACTGAATTGTTGCTTTGTTTTCCTCCTCCTTTTCTTTTCTAGTCTAAATCTTCCATATATAAATTTTGATCCCTACTGAGCATGAATTACTGTTGGTACCTCCAACCTCCAACTCCAATAGATTTACGGTGGGTTTTTATCAAACCAATTCAAGTTCCTGGTGCTTTTAGGCCCTGCCTCAGTTAATATTCGCACCCCATGAACCAACATTAGAACGAAATCTCAACAAGCAGGAAACTACTTCCCCAACATTTGCTTAATCACCTAGAGAAGAAACTACGTAAGAACAGAGTACCAAAACGAAATTCACAAGAGAAGGCCTCAAGAAAGAAAAAAGGCAACAGCATTCACAATGCACCATAAATTATCCCAGCAATGCAATGGAATTTATTTTTTATAAGTGGAACTCATGAAAACCTAAATTGCAAATAGAATCACAAAATGGGGCAATTCCACAACTTCACGAAGAAAATAGAAATGACCGAAAGCTCGGGAATGTCACCATTGCAAGGGCACTCACAGGCTGACGACAATAAAAAGAAAAGGCAAAATGGGGAAGAAGCGAAAGGGTAAAAAGGTACCGTAGACCCTTTCAGAGATCTCGAGAAGCCGATCCGGCGGCTTCCGGTAGAAGAACCTTCGGAACAGCGCCATATGATGGCGCTGTTTCTCCCCTGATCGGATCCAAACCGAGAATTGGAATCAAAAACAATCCACCAAGCAGATCAATGCTGCGATCCCAAAAGAAAACCCACCAGATCTCGGACTTTCCCAATTTTGTTCTTTTTTTTTCAAATTCACCCCTCCAATCGACCCCAATTCCGAGAGAAGCACAAGGAGAATTTCAGATAGGAAAGCAAATCGTAGCTAGAAGATTCCGATACTAATCCAACAAAACCAGACTAGTCTAAGAGAAAATAACAAGCTCGGCCAAGAAAAAAGGATGAGAATTCGGAATGGAATTCCACAGATTTAGAGAGAGTGAAGAAGTGACAGTATGTGGGGAAATGAGGGAGGATATTAAAATCCAGAGGAATTCAGCATTGTCACGTGGGAGAGAAAGAGAGAAAATAGACGTATAGTGGGATTGAAAAGGAGAAGACTGTATGAGAACATCCTTATCTCCTGCAAACAACAAAAATCAAATTTCTTGGGTTGCCTTGGGTTTTTTTTTTTTTTTTTTTTTTTTGGTCTAGGAGGCTTTCGATCGATCGCACGGGTCGTGGCTTTCTCACGACTTTTCAGAAAAAACCAAACATGAAACAACCCAGAACAGCCACTAGCAGAGAGACAAAGAAAGAAAGAAACGAGAGAAGAGCTTGGGCAAGCGCAGGCACTAGGCAGGCAGCTTGGGCAAAAGGGGGTCGGCTCTGAATTTTTGCATCATTTGGACCCGTTGCGTTTGCCTCCATTATTATATCATTTTCTGTAACGTTGTTTTCTTCTTTTTTTCACCTTTGTCTGTGTTTGGTGTTATTATATACTTACATTGGTTAAGACATTAGTAAAAATAGAGTAATGGATTCATGTTATTTTTGGTTGACTATCTTAATCACAAGTGAAGATGGGTATAATTAATTACCCTAGTTCATATTAATAACTAGTAGACCAGTTAGATATATCCATGAAGATAATTAAATCGATCCATAAAATATAAGTTAAATGAGATTATTTATACGATCCGAAATTGTACAAATCATCCGCACTCCATTTGAGAAAAATAAGAAAAATATTAAACCTACATAGAAAAACGAATTTTTTCATAACGGGTTCTACTTTTTCTAAATGAGTGTACATGGCTTGGATTATATATAGTATTATTCCAAGTAAAAATATAGATAGTTGTATAAGTAATATTAGGTACAAATTCTTAATAGACAAGTCACACGCAGACATATATCTAGTATGGCTTGGACTATATCTAGTATTATTCCAAGTTAAAATATGGATAGTTGTATAAGTAATGTTAGGTACAAATTCTTAATAGACAAGTCACACGCAGACATTTTGTTTAAAAATGGGTTCTACTAATAAATAATAGATTTTTTTTACTTTTTTTCTATAAAAGAATTGCGTGAGACTTATCTATTTGAAACTTGTACAAATCATTACTCATAATTGCATATATTTGATATTTAGATGAAACTATTTAACTTTTGTTTTCCCTTTTGCAAAGGCTCATATTTTATTGTTATAAAAGAAAATATTCAATAAAAAAAAAAAAGGGGGATGAGACCCAAACCCCATGACCATCAATAATACATTTTACTATCTACATTACCCGATTATACGCTTTTAAAATGTGTACCAAAGGCCTAAGGCAAAGGGCTTTTTGCATGAACAATGTTAGTGCAGAGAGTAAAGACCGTGCAAAGTGGTGCTAAAACTACAATCCAAGTCAACTGTGTGCTTTGCTTGTTGGTTGTCGACATTAGAAAAGGAGAAAATATCAGAAGAAGTAATTTGCAACAAAAGGGATAGCCACATGGGGCGATGCATGGGATGACAAAAGCCCACCACAACATATTATTGCTCGCAACTGCGACTGTCCCTAAAAATGGTGATGGAGGTGACGAACTTAGCTTAGAAAAATGTGTACATCAATGATGACAAGTAGTAGTTTCTCAATAAGGGATGGATCATGGATGTCGAGAAGTATAAGAGAAGCGTAAATCTCCTTCTGTGTTCGTAAGCTTTAGCTGTTGAGAAGAGATGGTCGAATTGAATAATTGGTAAAGGAAATAGAACAAAAAGAGATTTATAGGCAAAACAAACACCAATTGAAAAGGGAAAGGGACTTAAGAGTGGGATGTCGAGGGAGGGAGAGGAACCCAAAATACCAAGATCCAAAAAATCAGTGATTTCAAGAGATCACCTGAGAGGGAAAGTGGTGAGAGAGAGATATAAAGATAAGTTAGTTTCGTTTGGATCGTAAATGAACTGAACTCATCTCAGTTGGGTTTTATTTTAGATCTATCTTAACATCCAAATACACAACTTCTAAATTACTAAATATCACTCAACTCAAAATCTATTTACATGTGAGACTTACAACTTTTTACAACTCAACACATCTTTACACGTGGAACCCACAATCCTTTTTAACTTCTTATAAATATATTTAAATTCATCTTAACATCTAAACTCATCTTAGGTAGGCCACATAAAATTCACGACATCATCTCAACTCATTATTATTTATAAAGAACTTAATTCATCTAAACATCTAAACAGGGACACTTCAACAAACTTAAGTATTAGGTATTAACTTCAATTTTGAGTATGTTTCCTATTTGAGTATTTCAAATCTTGTCTTTATACCTTCACCTATTCTAATCTTTTTAGTATTTGGAAACAAATTAATTAATAATGAGCAGGCATGTCCCTTGAGAGAATGCATATTTTAAGAAAAATTTTAGGACAAGTGACCGAGTTTGTTTGACTATTGAACTTTGGACATCACTGCGAAATCTAGAATATACATGTCTCATTATATTACAAAGTTGATCATGGTAAATAAAACTCACCCAATAAGATGTTATACATATGCTTGATTGGGATATAAATGGTACCTTTATTGCAAAAATTTACAATGTTTTTCAAGTAGCATTGCAAATAAATATTTGAACAAGTTTGTCAAGAGCCAAACTACCAAATTGAGAAGCCATACTATCATATCTATATCTATATCTATATAGTCAACTGTTGAGCATGCATGACATCTCAGGTAAATTTTGTCATATCAATTAATCAAAAACTAGCACGTGACATTTATATTTTCACGTCAGCCACACCATTAAAAAATAAAATACATAAAAATTACTTTTAAAATTAAAAGACAAGGTCTGGTTTGTATTCAAAATTCATTTCAATTCATTTCATCTTATCATTACACCTTTTTCAAATTCACACACAAAATATAATAAACAATTTAATTTTTTCAAATTTCAAAATAATTTTCTTAAATTTTCACAAAAAATATAATAAATAATTTAATTTTTATTTTACTATTTACAAATCATCCCAATTCATTTCTAAATCTAAATCACTCAATTTTAAAACTTCTTTCAAAACGACTTTAATATTGTCGCTTCATAGGTAGGGGTCTTCGCCCACGCCATCTTCCAAGTTGTTTACGAAACCACCTTGTACTTGGAGGATGGCTTTGAAGAGTCGCATGAGAATTTTAAAGAGTTGGTCTAAGTGGTGAATGTATTAGTTTTAGAGTATTACTCTCTTTAAAATTCAAGATTCAATATCTTATAAGTGCAAATAATTTTTTAAAATTATACTTCTAATGAAAAATCAGTGATTTAACTTATTTCTTATAAGAAGACTTCCGAAGGTGTGGTACACATGATCGAGATTTACTATGAAAGATCCTACCTTAGAGAGGTTCCTAAAAAAAAAAAAAAAAAAAAAAAAAACACAAAAAAAAAATGAGTGATGAGTTTAGAGAAGTCACATATAATTTCTTTTAATTAATTTACATGTAGATTCTGAATCATAAAACATTTATCTATTGTTAAAAAAAATAGATAAAAATTTTAAAATTATAAAATATTAAGTTTTACTGTTTATCATCTTATACATCATATACCACATTTTATTTTTATTCTTAAATTAATTGAATTCTTTATTTTTTAAATTATAATTATAATTAAAAATGATATTTATAATTTTAATATTAAGTTGTAAATAAGAAAGCGATTTGTATCCGTCTCTGTCTATAGGGCTTTTTTAGTAGTAGGCTTTTGTGCGCAGCTACCAGCCTACCAACCAACCACCAATTCAGACACTCCCCATCACATCATATCTCACCATATTAACCTCACCTTTTTCCCTCCTTTTTTCTCTCTTTCTTTCTTCCCTTCTTCTTCTATTTGTGTTTGTAATCTTATCATATTTTTATTCTCTGTCGTTTACCTATCGAACTACTTCTGATTGGTTATCTGTCGTTTAGATAAAAGTTCACAGGTTTTAATTTTTATCCATTCAAACTATTCATAACAATTAAAGTCATCCATTTTAGCTTGATTAATTAAAAAATGCAAAATAACTTTTACCCATATGAATGGATGAACACTAGTGTAGTTCCCCCCTTTTTTTCCAATATCTCATGTCAATAATGTTTTGTAATTTATATTCCTTAACTTAATTTCATCTATTTTGTAATATCGGTACCTAAATTATAAAGGATTATAATTTAATCATATTCCGTCAAAAATTAAAATCTAATTTAATTAGAAATAATATTATTATTTATTATGAATTTAATCATTCTTAATTTAATCACTTAAAATTTAGAGATTTTATCTTTTATATTTCAAAATTAGTGTTATAAGTTTATAAGGTTAGGTCTCGTTTGTTTTCAGAGATGAAATAAGATAAGTTAATATTAAAATTAAAAAGTTGAATAAAATATTGTTAGAATATATTTTTTAATATTATTTTTGTTTTGAAATTTAAAAAAGTTGAATTATTTATTTTATTTTGTGTGAAAATTTTAAAAAATTGTAATGATAAGATGAAAAGTTTTCAAAATTTTAAATTTTAATCTTGAAAGTAAACTAGACATTGCAAAGTTATTTTTATCTTTTTTGTCAATTTTTCTAAAATTATACATTGGGCCAAGGGATGAGTAAAGTCCATGAATGCTTATCTTAACAATAAAAACAGCTAATTATTTAAAAATACTATCACATCACGTGAAATTTACATTCAAATGATCTTCTTAACATGACCACTACGTAGTATCATGGACTTTAAACAAATAAAAAAATACACAAATATAAAAGAGATAGATGGAATTTAAGATTTCAATTTTTCTCCTTTATGTTTTCGGATACTCTTTTATTTTAAATGTATTTTTTTTTAATAAATCATGTGGCACTACATGGTATTACCAAGTCAAAAGAGTCATTTGAACGATAAATTTCAGATGATCCAATAACATAACCTAATTATTTATGAGTAATATTATATACAAATTTTAAATATACAAATCTTTTATAAAAATGTAAGTTCCATAAAAAAAATTATAATTTTCTATAATAAAATATTTTCTTTTTTGTTAAAAAAACTACTATAGACTTATCTATTGGCCTCATTTGTTTTTAGAAAATATCTTATCTTATCAAATCATTACTATTTTCTCAATTTCTAATATAAAATAAAATAAACAATTCAATTTTTTTAAATTCTAAAATAAAAATAGTATTAAAAAATATATTCTAATAATATTTTATTTAATTTTTTAATTTTAATCTCAATTTATTTCATTTCATCTCATCTTATCTACGAAAACAAACAAACCCTTATAGGCTATACTTATCATTTCTCTTTATTTATTACTCACTCAATAGAAAAAGTACAAAAAAATATGTCATTAATGGTAATTAAGGAATTATGGTCGAAGAAATTAGAGCCTGGACCAGCGATACACGTGGCGTACATGCGAGATGTATCGCTGGTCCATGCGAGACTATAACCTCTCCTTTCAACACGTAAACTAAAATATCATATAAGTTTTACAGAAAGAGAGGACATAAATTTTAATCTAAATACATATATTTTTAAATCCATAAAAACGATTAAGGCCATTTATTGCCTTATAGTCATTTCTCCTAAATAATCTCAAAAAATTAACCCGTAATTATCTATTTTATGATAATATAATAAAAAATATCTAAGATTAGGATTGGCCTAAAATATAGGCCTGCAACCCGACCTGGCATAGTCGGATTTGTGTTTGACCCAACTCGAACACCTCCATTTAAGGCGTCGAACTGAACCGACCCATAATAAAACCAGGCCGAACCCGTATGACTCGACCCAAAAAAAATAAATAAATAAAATCTAATTTCTACACATTGATTTACAAAATCTCTCTATGATCAGAATCTCAAATCTACCATCTCCTCAATCTCAAGAAATGACCTAAAAATTTCTTGCAGATGGAAAGGCCACTTGCAAAAGAAAAACGACTCACACATCTAAAAACATCTGCTTTCTGCCTACTGCCGCCACTCACATATCCAACTGTAAACCACTGGTCAGCTCCCTCTCTCATTTTTCTCTCACTCTATCTCTCTCTCATCACTTTCAGACTGATGACTTCTACACCACACCACCGCGCACTGCATCTCTCTGTTCTGTGCCTAACACTAGGTTTCGTCGCTCATTCACTCTACAGTGGCTTTGTTTATTTTTTGGGGTAAGTTTCTGCCGCCCAAGAATTTTCCTTCTTCATATATTTTGACCTCGACTTATAAGCGACATTATATACTCCGGTAATGTTAGTGTTGAAAGATGAGTATGAGAATATAAGTTTTTCGGATGGGTCGACATCCAAGACAAAAAAATCCGTTCCTAGTCAGATTGGAGACTTTATTAGATAACAATCCGATAAAGTCGGTTCGGGCTGGGTCACTTTAAACAGATCCAGCGGTTTATAGGGTGTTTTGCACAACCCTACTAAAATGGGTTTTTATATCCACTAACTAAAAGCATATCTTCCATAAAAAATTAAAAAAAAAAATAGCATATCTAACAAAATTACATATGTTCACGTACAATCAGAATTTTTAAATTTTTGTTTTAATAGACATAATGATGGCCGCTGGACACCAGATTCCGGCCAACTCAGAAGCCACCACCTTGAGTCACGGCTAGAATAATAATTAAAAATGATCTTAAACAATTAGAATTAAAATTTTTAATAGTTTAGCGTTCATATTTTAGAGTTTTTCTTTAAAAAAAAAAATCCACGTAATTTAGTTTATTATAGAATTGATCAAATCAAGACGCGATGGTCCGTGATTGGAGGGTGTAAAAGTTAATTTTATTCAACATATTAGAATAAACCATATAATATATAATACTTAAATGTTAAAAATATGAAATAATATTTTGAATATTTAATTTGAAGATGTGGGAAAGATGATGAAAGAGATGAATGTGGTGACAGAAGGAGATAAGTTTGGTGGAAAAGTGTTAATGCATCAATTTAGAGCACCATCATGTTTGTTGAAGCAATTATGGTGTACATGAGATTTTACAGTTGTTAATTTGCCAAATTATTTGCAGGCCTATAACTATTTCCAATGTCAACTCCATCTCACAACAATTGGTGTTTAGGCAACGAGTGTTATTTTTTGGACGTTTATCTATAGAGAATAAAAATAATTATGAAGATCAAACCAGTCATAAAAAGAAATAGTATATTGGTAGACCTCTAAATACATTATTTTGATTTATGATGTCATGTTTGATATAAGGACATTCAAGAATATATTTGATCATAGATGTAAATTTCTCTGATAAATGAATGATGATAGTTTTCCTTAAAAAAAAAAACAATTAGGAGAGTGCATTGTTCTTTTTTTTTTTTTTTAATTCTTGATAAAATATAAATATGAGTAATGCTTCTATAATTCTAATTTATATCACTCATTTTGCTTCCTTGACGTGATATTTATTGAAAAAACCTAAAAATCTAAAAAAAATATATATTCAAAATAAAATGACGCTCGAAAATACAAAAAGATGAAGATCACATGGCATTATATTAATAGTGCCACATCAAAGAGATAAAATGAGTGGTATAAATTAGAGGATATAATGACATTACTCTATAAATAGATTCATTAGGTAAATTAATATAGAAGGCTAGGATTATGGATTCATGATGGTAAATAAGGACAAAGATTTCGAGGATAAGGTATTGAGTCAACCATGTAGTCCTATTATTTTTCTTAAAAAATAGTTGAGAAAAATGTGAAATCATATCCCCCAACAACTTCCCTTCCAACCTAAAAAGAAATGGACATGTGGTTGATGTACTCTTTGGCAATGGGTACGTAAATAAGTAGAAAGGTAGAGAAATTTCCATTTCAGCTCCCAACTAAATTTTAAGAGTTTATAACCAAGTTTGGTGAATTTGACCATACATCTTCCTTCAAATAGGATGTTTATCAGGATCAAATATTTTCCAATAATACCAAAGAAAATTGAGAAATAGAAAAATATTATATTTGCAAGTTGGTGTGCATAAAGACATTTTACATTACTGACATTATGTCCCGTTTGGATTGAGAAACAATCTTAACTTATCTCATCTCAATATTATAATTTTCTCAAATTCTCACACAAAATAAAATAAGGTCCTGTTTGAATTTAGAGATGAGTTGAGATGGTTTGTGAATTGTAGAATAAAATATTGTTAGAATATTATTTTTTAATATTATTATTGTTTTTGGATTTGAAAAAATGGAATTGTTTATTATATTTTGTGTGAGAATTTGAAAAAGTTGTAATGATAAGATAAGATGAGTTGAGGTGAGTTTTCAATCCAAACGGGACCTAAATAATTCAATTTTTTCAAATCTCAAAACAATAATAATATTAAAAAAATAATATTTTAACAATATTTTATTTAACTTTTAACTTGTATCTAAAACCATTTCATCTTATCTCACTATCCAAACGGGGCTAAAAATATTTCCTAAAGCATTTGATTTGTAAGGGAAGTTTAAAATTAAATTTTTTTACAAATCAAATTATATCATTTCAACGGTGTATCATCTACGTTAGCTTGCAAATAAAAATACTCCGAGAAATAAAAGAACAAAAAAACAAAATGCCAATAATATGTGACCATTAGCACTCTCTTGTCAAGGAATTTAAGGATAAGGAGTCAATTTTCAGTGGCAGTGACACAAGGGCCCATTTCTTTAGTTTTCCAGTACTGTATTATAACAATGATGGAGCCAGTCTGTCAATAATTCAGCACCAAGATCACCCCAAGTATAAATTGCCAACCATCTCACTGCACAAATGTGCTTAATTTGTTGGATTAATCCAATGCACCATTCTAGATAGTCCTCTTGATCTGCCTGCTCTCAGCTATATATTGATGATGCCTTCTAACTAACCTCTGATGCTGATTGATCTTTGTGATGTGTTCTTTGGATTGTGATGTACTTTGGCACTTAACTCTTTGTATATTATGTGTATTTTGCTCTTAATCTATCAGCAATGATACTCTCCCATAACAAACCACGACAAATTATTCTAATCTGTCATGGTTTTCAGATTCAGCCAAGGTTGTTATAATTGCTATTACTGCAAGAAGAAGCTTGAAACATTTCAAAGTTGATCTGTATAGTGAGCAATGGAAAGGTTTAGGTTTGGGATTTGGTAGAATAGTTAGATCTTTGGCTCAAATTTGACCCCAAACAGTGACCTCTGACTTCGTAAGAAAAAAACATGAACTGAACTAACTCGGCGGAACTCCGAGAGAGTCTCCTCCGATCAAGTTAATTCTCTAGTGAAAGATTGTTTTGAGGGTTGTTGAGATATGGTGGAATGAAGAATGAAACATCCTAAGTAAGTTTTTTGGATATTGTTTGATGTAAGGAAATGCAAAGTGTTGCCATTTCTTGGTTTTTATAATCTCATAATGGGTTTATCTGTCTACATGAACACTGGGATAAGGACCGGTACGTGAGGGTCTTTATATCATACATTGAAAGAAGGTTGTTACTGCATTTTATAATTAAAATCAAAAGCTTAGCCATGCATTCAATGTGTATTGAGGAAAATTCTAGAGCTATGAAGATGCCAACTAGATTACCATAAAGACTCTAACATGCATGTTGAAGCAGAAAGATCATGGATCTAGTGGACCTTATCTTTGTTAGGTTTAGGTTATTTTGGACTGAACTGTGTAGCTCAGCAAGTTTGCAGGGGCAGCTATGTCAAGTTTGTTCTCCTTTGCAGGTGTTTCTTTAGCATGATGTTTGCAGAGGCTCTCTCTCTCTCTCTCACACACACACTCAGACTATTCATGGTCCATAAAAAGCTTAAAATGCAGACCCAATTATGGTCCAAGAGCAAGAAAGCAGACACAATGGGAAAATACTGTTTCTTTTTAGTATTTACAAGTTCACTATAAAAAGACAAGAGCTTGGACCAACTCTAAATATTGCAATGGAAATTATTGCTAAAACAGTTTGACAACTTCTAAGTCATTTATTGGTGTTGAGGAAAATAGTCTCCTCAAAGTACTACTCAATTTGTATTCATTTTTTAAACTATCAATTCTCACAATCACTTTTGGCCCCGTCTCGATAGTGAAAGTGTTTTATCTCATCTCATCTCATTTTAACTCATCTCATCATTATAATTTTTCTAAATTTTCACACAAAATATAATAAGCAATTCAATTTTTTTAAATCCCAAAACAATAATAATATAAAAAAAATAATATTCTAACATTATTTTATTCAACTTTCAATTTTTATCTAAAATCATCTCATCTCATCTCACTATCCAAACGGGGCTTTTACTCTATATTGCTATGCTCTCTTCTTTTTTGTTCCCTCCTTAAAAAGAAAAGACACCCCTAAAAGTTCTCAAAAAAAGAAAAAAAAAAGACAATACCCTATTAAATAAAAAATCTAGTTTTAAAAATTGGTTTTATAAAAAAATAAAAACATCTTCTAAAATTAAAATTATTTTAAAAATTATTATATTTTACTTTCACATTTTTTTAACGTTTTGTTCATTTTTTATCTGAAACTAATTGTTCATTTCTTTTTTATTTTTTTTTCATTTATTTTTTTTTAAAGCCAATTTTCAAATTTATTGTTTTTGTAGTTTGTTCCGAACTTTTTCACGTTCTTAATTTTTTCTATTTTATTGATTTTTTTATGAAAATATATTTTAAATCTTTTATGGAGATGGTAGTTGGAGCGAGGTATATTTTGCCTAGAGATTCTTCTTGTACATATCCTTTCAACTTCTAACTTGGATGTTTCGGAATTGAACTGGCCCAAGGCCCAGATTGAATATTATAATCACGGGAGTAGTTTCAAGGCATGTGTTTTGATACGTACCCATGTCCAAAGCATCAGAAGAAATTCTGCAGGCCTGTTTAGATAGAGAGATAAGATAAGATAAATTGAGATGATGTGTGAATAATAAGCCCATTTAAATTGTGAGATAAGATGAGATGAATTGAGATGATTTGTGAATAGTAATAAAATTATCATTTGAAATTAGATGAAATGAGTTGAAATGAAGTTATATAATTTCATCTCACCTTTGTTTCTCCTCAATATAGAGAGAAACAAAGAAAATTTGACTTCATTGTTTCACTTTCTCGAGTTTGGCAAATTAAGTATAAACTCCACCATTTGTGGTGGGGAAAGCAACAGAAAGATTATTGATTGAAGGATGAAGGTCCAGATCTCATGCAAAAAAGATTGGAAGGAAGAAGGAAGAAGAGGGCTTGGCAAGAGGCTAATGATTTGACCTTTTACTGTATTCTTTCACATGGAAGTCAGATTCCATAACTCAGTTATTTGCTGACACAAAGCATTTTCTTTTGCTTTGCTGACACTCTCAACCTTTTCATGCTTACTTGAAAGTTGAATCTCATGAACCATGAAAATGTACAATACACCTCATAATTCTATTCACCAGTTATATATGTACATAGCCGGATGGTCTTCATGATCACATCAGAAAACAGAAGGGATGGCTGAATTATAAATGAAATAATGATAAAAAAAGATGCTGACTATTATTGAGTGAAAGAAGAGAACAATCCACACACTCCAAACCTCTCTTGTTTTTTACTTTCACGATCTCTTATATGGCTAAAAAACGTAGTTTCATCAGGCTGTAGCTCCCAGCCCCATTGGCCAAGGCTCCTGCTGCAGATTTTACTTTCTCAGCAATTTTAATGTCATATTCATTGGATTCAGCAGCATGGTCTGTTGATGTTCATCCATGATGGGAATTCTGTTAATGATCAGATTTCGGTTTTTGGAAGGCAATTCTCTACTCGGATGATCGAAACAAAAGATATCATATCACTTACTTCCCATGCCTTTTACCTGCAGTTTCAAAAATGAGATTGTTAGCTACAAATCCCCCAGAAAACACAGGCACAAACCCAAAATAAGAAAAATACAGAATTGGAACAACATTGTCGAAGGTGGATTCTAGTAAACATTAATATACCTCTTTGGAACCATGATTTTCGCACCGTCCGGCGGATGTGACGCTCATGCTTCTCTAAAAGTTCATCAACTCTGTGTGATTGAGACAGTAATGGCCCAGAAAATTCAACCTTGTCCCCTTGGTCCTGGTACCCCTGTCACGGGACCCGGATTAATCAACAAAAGACATAAAGTATGAATACTCTCTCTATTAAAGGCATGTATGGATTTATTGAAAAATCAATGGATCCACTAAAACTTTATAAAGTTGAAGGTATGTTCTTGAAAGCGACCTCCAGCTCAGCCAGGAAAAAGGGCTTAAGAAACTGGAAAAACCGGGAAATCTAATTTGTGGGATCCTTGTTGAGATATCATGATACATCTCAAGCTTCTACTAAAAGCAGGCGAATGAGCTTTCAACATGGTCTCAACTCTTTTTATAAATCACTCTTTTTATAAATCACTTTTGAGCTTATTTTCCACTTGAAAACATCTAAAATAATGACAATTGTTGGGCTTGTGAATACAAATGGTTGTACATTACAACTGATAATTCTTTTAGCATCTTTTAAAAAATCAAACTGAAATGATTAATACACATTGGGCTCTAAAAGTCACAATTACCAGATTGCTTCTTTTAGCCGTCAATGCCTTTCTTTATCACATGCAAAAGCTGCATTTGATACACTACAACAGTTTTGTATTTTTGTTTTTTCCTTATCTTATCAACAGGAGTTAAATTGGAGATTATGTAGTGAAACTTTCCCAAAAAATTAAAATTGAGGATATGTATTGAAACTTAAATCAATTCATCCTGCATCTGGTTCTATAAGTTATCAACTTACTACATTGCTTCCTTTTGAAACTGAAATCAATTGAAACCACATCTGGTTATAGAAGTTACAAACTCACCAGGTTGCTTATTTTTTAGCTGCATTTCCTTTCTTTTCCCAGATTGCTTCTTTTACATCACAATGCATTCATTTTCAGTTTCTTTTTCATTTTTTCTTCGTTTTAACAAGCGTTAAAATGGAAAATAAGATTTGAAACTTACCAAAGAAGAAACAGGAGGGTATGTATTGTAACTGAAACAATTCATACCACATCTGGTTCTAAAAGTTACAAACTTACCAGATTGCTTCTTTTAGCTGACATCTCTCTTTCATATTGTGCCAACGACAGTTCCTGAGAGTGGTACTCATCAGAAGCATCAAATGAGTCTGGACGCTCAAACTTGCACCAATTATTCTGCATTGCAAGCTTGACAATCTCATAGGAATCATGGCCTCTACAATATGAGCGGGTCCCATATGCATCCCCATTTTCGTGCCTTCTAGAGTCAACATTGTTCCTGGCATGCAATGCAGTAGTAGGTTCTACAATACTGCCAATGTGTCCTCTTGAAATAGACCTACTGTGTGATCTTACGGATGCATCCTCTTTTCTCCTTTTTGCCCATGCAAAACCACTTGATGTAGAAACTTGTAAGGGGATGGAAAAGGGAACGTCACCTTGAGATGCATTCTTTACATGGGAAGCCTCTTCAATGTTATCAACTGATGGCTTTCGTGCCATGCCTTCTATAGCAGAATTTACATCTCTGAGAATATCTCCATTGCTAACCTTAATCTTATGAGAATCCTGAGTCTGATTTGCCATCTCCTGAAAGATAAGGATATGTATATCAGCGAGAAGTAACTCCTAAGACATCAGAGACATATCTATGTTCTACATGTGCATACCTAGATTTATATATATATATATATACAGAGAGAGAGAGAGAGAGACCTCTCCTGGTGCCAATTTACAGATTCCATAGGGTTTTCTTGCAGGCTTTCTTGTTATTTCAGGTCCACGAACTCTCCCACCAATCTTTTTCCTGAAAATTTCAGTGAATGTATTGCAGTTATGGAAAGATGACATAACATAATACTAGTTACACCATGCGAAGCTGAAGGTTGCAGAGAATCAACATTTTAATGAGAAGATGTAAATTTTGCTGCATCAAAATCTATTTCGCAAAATCCAACCAAAGAAGGCATGCCAATCCAAGGGGCAATTAAATATCCCAAGGAAATAAAACAGGTCCTCGTGTTTATACATAAAATTTGACATGGCTTTGTAGGTAACTAAATGATTTTGTTAAACGCAATTTAGAATTTTAATAGCTTAATTCATCTCTAGTTCCTGGTGATTACGTCATACTACCAAAATGTGTGTTGTTCTAAACAAAGGACACAGTCAATCTGTCTTCTAAAGAGGAACCGGTAATTCCTTTTTAAGAAATCCAATACCATAAACACATTTACTTTCAATGATATGATGAAAATGAGAATCCTCACCTCTTTGCCTCCTCACGACTTTTTGCATCAATCTCCTTGCTGGGTGGGTATATTGGCAAGCTTGATGGATCACATGCATAAGGCTTTGATGTGAAGTACTGAATATAGTATGGAAAGAAGATTTCATTAGGAGAATCCTAAATGTTGTAAGCCAATGCAGAAGATAGTCATGAAACTTTGGGATGCATGCTGTTTTCATTGGTGTTGTACCATGAAAGTGGGACAAATACAGGAACAGCAATATTCTTGATAAGCGAAAAAGCAAATATGGAATACTCAAACTCATTGGAGAAAAAAAAATTCCAGGAAATATGGGCTTGAAAACCATATATGTATCAATAATGGACCTGGTTAGCTCCACTGCCATGCACGACCAACAAATCTAGACAGTCTTTCCAACCATAACATCAATATGCAAAATAATCACAGTACTTTGTGTCACTACCTCAGATGCTAGAGCAGAGAAAGCTGTCCCTCGTTTGTATGGTTCTACGGACAGAAGAGTTTCCAGCAGGCTTATGGTGGTTTTAGGTAAATTTTTAAAGGTCTCACGAAGAGAACTATCATAAGGTTGCTGTGGTTTGAATAATGTTGCATGAGGAAGTTTGGTTCTCTTCCAGTAGTCATCAGGTGGAGATCCACAAAGCTTGAAAATTTTGTGTAGTTGCTCAACCTGTAGAAGTACAGCATGACAATTAGAACTTGAACAGGAAACTTTCAAAAGCAAATATGTGAACAACCAGTTTGCGCAGTTTCATTAATACGTATCACCTATTTTTATCAATCAACATATGTATCCAGATTTTCCCTAGTCTTTGGCTCAAGCAGAAAAGGAGTGGAATGGTATTCCGGTGTGGCAATGGTTGAATTTCACCAAATATGCATGTTTATAACTGCCATAATTCAAAGTGGACAATTAAAACATAGAAGGGAAGTTTTGGAAGGTACCTTCTCATAATTACTTACTAGACATGACGTTTAATTTTTAAGAATTACTGCTAGCAGCATGCTTATAATGAAGTTCTTATTACTTAGAAAACTACAGCTAGCTGCCAAATTGTTGATAGTTGTAATGTTGATTGGATAAGAAGTGTCACCAAGAAAGAATGCCATTTCCAAATATCAAACAACTACCAACTATTAACCTATGTATCATATATATATTTTTTATAAGTAAACCTATGTGTCACATATAACCATGTATATACACATTATTGGACATCACCCTGGGAAAAAAGGATTAGCTGTCGATATGGATATATCTCTGATAATTTTGGCTAGATAGTGGGGAGTTAAAAGGGTTCCCACATTTGCGAATATTTCTGTCCTCAAAAAATTGAAAAAGAGAGGCTATTCTACATGGAAATCACATTGTGGGATGGAATGCAGTGGAAATAGCATAGACAAGAAAACATTCAAGGTTTTCAATTATGAGAATAGAATGACCTTGCAGGGATCAGATCCAGTTGACCAACTGCATTCTAAAGTGCCAATAGAAAGACAGGAAAATAGCTTGCCAGCTGACCAAGGGATGTTTCTGGTAGCATTTTCAAACTATAATCTACTAGTTATGTTGCTATAAAAAGAGTGTCTTTGTAAGCATTAAAAATACTTCTAATTTTTGTACCATATAGCGCTTTTACAGTTTCACCCCCTACATTATTTCCCCAAATTTACAAAATTCTAGGGATAAGTCTGAAGAGGATTGACTTTGAAGGTTGAAGAAATTACCTGATTTGAGTTGCTATTCATTAATTTCGACATGTTTTTGTTCAAGTTAAGATAGATGGTTGAATGCATCAGTTGAAACAATATTTCTAACCATTGGAAGACTTTAGTATTGAAGTTATCTCCAGTCCATTCACAGCATTGGATTGGTTTTCCTCTCCCTTATTTAAGTTTTGCCCAGTTTGTGATTGCCATATCTTGTAGAGATCAATTATCCCATTTCTTGTACCAGTAATACAGTTCATTTCGATGAAACCATACTTCTCTTAATGGTATTCTTATTGTGTTCTATTAAACTACTTCATTGGTCAGAAGTTAAAAGACCAAGATTTTAAGAAATGGAAGCAACATACTTCAGTAAGGTGATTACCTCTGTTCTCCCTTGAAGGATCGGTTTTCCTAGTATTAGTTCTGCAAATACACAGCCAACACTCCAAAGATCCACAGATGCTCCATAATCAGTCGATCCGAGAAGAAGTTCAGGAGGACGGTACCACAAGGTGACAACGCGACTGGTTAGGGGTTGCCTATGCCCAGAACTATAAAAATTTGCCAATCCAAAATCAGCCACCTTCAAAATTCCATCATTATTAACCAACAGATTTGATCCTTTAATATCCCGGTGCATTACTCCCCTTGAGTGGCAGTGCTCAATTCCAGATAACAACTGCTTCACATAGCATTTGATCTACAAAAACAAAAATCAACGCCATTTCATCTGGTATACGAATATAAAGATGATACACTGCTTGCAAAACCACAAAAAATATTAAATTATCACATTTAGTTTTTCCATAATCTGATTTCACAAAGATTCAAAATGGGTTTTGTTTTTTTGTTTGCATTTATGACCAATTCATCTTTCCATTTTAGCTAATGAGGTTTACTAACGCATTCAAACTTATCATGGTATTCTAGTGACCACTTCAACTTGACTCAATGTTATATGTCAGAAGATCTGTATACATTAAATCTTTTCATGTCAGTGTGGAATTCAGACACCCCCATCATAAAACTCTATGACGTTTGGTTTTAAGGCAAAGCGTGCAAACCTGTGACTCACTGAACTTGATGTCTGGGCAAGATAAGAGTCCAGTAATATCATGTTCCATGTACTCGAATACAAGGTATATGCTACATGACAATCGGGAAGTAATTATACCCTCCAGTTTTATGATGTTCGGATGGTCAAGCCTGCGTAGAATTGTAATTTCTCTGGCCATAAACCGAACACTCTCGGGCTCAAAATTGTCAAACCGCACCTTCTTCAGAGCAACTATCCTGCCAGTTTCTGTTTCACGTGCTCGGAACACGCTGCTATATGTACCCTGTCCGATCTACTCAAGCAGTTGAAATTGAATACAGTCATGACCAGGAAGACACAACACAGCAAGCAGCATAATTTTTTTGATAAGTAGACACAATAGTAAACAATCCATCCATTTGATAGTACTCAGAAGCAGCAAAATAGAAAAAACAGTAACAGAATCCAAATGGAACATCAAGGGTCAAAGACTCAAAAGCAAGCCACATTATAAAAAAAATAAAAAAAAGAACCTCCCTCACATCAAATAATTATGCAGCTTTAGAGTACTTCTGTTGTGGCTTTACCATATTAAGTAAAATCTTGTTTGCCACACTATGCCGTTAAAAGTATCAAAATTTCAGAATTTTGATATAGCAGATTTTAGCAACTTTCTACCCAATAATTCCAAAAACTGAATGTTTTTAGAGGATTTAAAAAAAAAAAATTATAATTTTCAAGTAAAATAAGAGAAAATATGCTACAACGTTTCCACAAAGAGCCAATCCCATTGATAGACAAAATGTGTATCGAAAATGAATTGAATAAATTAACAGTTTGATAACAATAATAATAAATGTAAAACAACCTTTTCTAATTTTTCGAAGGCATCGGCTCGTAGAGGAATCCAGCCCTGAATGGCTTCGCCGGCGACGGCGCTGAGCCAAGCAGGCCAGCCAGCAGCCACCTGCTCCCCCTCCACGTACTTTTGCAAATTCCCCAATCTGAAGCTTAACGACGAGTCGTTCCCATTGGAACTCGCTCTCCCGGACTCACCCAACTCGCTCCCGCTCAGTCCCACCACCACCACTGACTCGCCACTCTTCTTCCTGTTACTAGACTTCCCCTTCTCATTCTCCCCCGAGCCGACCCGGATACGACCCGAATTCCCCGCACCGACGCCGCTGTCCCGGAACGCGCCAGAATGGTCCAAAGCCGGCGTCACCGACACCGCTTGCTTCGAGCTCACGCAACCCATAACACCCCGCTAAAACCACCACGACCGCTGACCAGAAAGCATAGGGGACTCAGAAGAATCGAAATCCCTGGACCCGAGTCAATTAAGCGAGGACTGAAGGACAAAGAACAGAGGATGGGAAGCAAAAATGGGTTATAATTATATATAAATCTGTAGAACAAACCATAAGTTCCAAAATGGGAATGCTTTTCATTGTCGTCTTTTCACTTTCTCGCAGTCCACCCTCTCTGCCTTTCTCTCTCCCACTCGCTTTAGCTTCTCTTTGCTCAGTTCCGCGACAATTGCGGTAGATGGCGGATAAAGAAGATTTTGTTTTTTGGTTTGATTTTTGTATTGTTAATGCGGCTTTCAAAACAAAACAAACAAACCGAGTTTGCGGAATCAACGGAGAGAAGAAAGCATAGGAAAAATTATAGTAACTATGTATTTTGTTTTGTTTTTGGGTATTTTCGAATGTAAAGTTCAAACCTTTAACTATTGATAGAGGCTTCTTTTCAACGTTGTCTGTCAGACTGTCGAGAGACGAGAATGCATGGGACGGGAAGGAGGGGAATAGTAGGAACCTTTTTGCTTTTAAATTATTTATTTTTTTGGCTAAAAGAATTATATGAGTGCCAATGGGTGATTTTTGAATTATTATTATTATTATTATTTCTTCATATATTTGTTGTGTTTGAAAGTTGGTGTGTTTGGTTTGGTATGGGTGGTTGTTGTTGACTAAATGGGTATTTGTTTTTTTTTTTAAATATTTTTATTTTCTTGTTTAATTTTCCTTGTAGTTTAATTTTGGAATTTTGTTTACAGTTTACGTGGGGATAGGGAGCCGTGGAAAGCAGCCAGTCTGAGACCTTAGAGAATTGATTGATTAGAAGAAGAAGAAAAAAGAAAAAAATAGAATTTTGGTGCAATTTTGTTGATTGAATTCTTCTCCACTTGACTCTGACCGAAAAATAGGAATAAATAATTCTATATGAACGCATTTATACCATGTACTATCTACTTAAAATAATTTAATTTTAAAGATAAATTTTAAAATTTTAATTATATCATATAAATAGTATATAATGTAAAAATTTTCAAATAATACTGCTCAAAAGTCATACACTTCTTAGGCCTTGTTTAGATAGTGAAAGTGTTTCATCTTATTTCAGCTCATCTCAACATTATAACTTTATTAAATTCTTACATAAAATATAATAAATAATTTAACTTTTTAAAATTTTAAAATAATAATAATATTAAAAATTAATATTTTAATAATATTTTATTTAATTTTTAAATTTTATTTAAAATCATCTCATCTCATTTCATCTCATTTTACTACACAAACCGGCCATTAGTGAATTGATTGAATAGAAAAACAAAAAAACAAAAAAAAACAACTAAAGAGAGAAGAAGGAAGTGGAGGAAAAGAAAGGAAAAATAAAAAGAGAATGGAAATGCATAATGCTCACTTGTCCCTTTCCTTTCCCAACACCCTCTTCTCAATTCTCTTTTAACTTTCCCAGTTCCCACTCCTGCATTTTGCTTTGCTCATTACTCCTATGGCCCGCACATTGAGTTAGATGGGGTCCACTCTGAAATAATAATGGGGGCAGGCATCTCTATGCTAAGCTCATTCATCATCAAGGGTGGTTTCTACTTTCTCTCCTCCTCAACCCTCCTCATGGTGTAAATATGTCTTATCTTTTTCTTTTCGATCTCAAGGAGGGTTTGAAAATGGCCATGTTTTCAGAATCTTAGAAAGGGCAACTTTTGGGTGTTGGGACCTAAATAAATAATTAATAAAAAAATTATATTTATAATATTAGAGTGTATAAACGTCGTATATTTTTTTTTTAAAAATTGAGTAAAAAAATTAATTAATTAATTAAAGAGTGCATGATGCTTATTCAACTCGTAAGTATATCTAGCATTACTTTTAATTAATTAATTACTCTTCACGTGCGGAGCATTACTGATTAGGGTATATACATTAAAGCTTAATTTGCAGTATTTTTTCACTGAAAATGAAATTACAATTAAAAAAATGCGTGAACTGTACTTTTAGTACTACGTGAACTGCAAATAAAATAGAAGAAAGAAAGAAAAGGAAGGCAGTGGCCGACTTGTCTTGACTCTCGATAGAAATATGTGTATTTACACCCAACCTAGTTATGACATATCTATCTATTAATATGTATGCAAAATTGGAAATCAGCGATGGGTTACTTTCAAATGAACCTTAAATTTGTGTGCAGCATTTGTATTCTCTAAAGGAAAATGATTGTTGTAGTAATGAGTGTGTAAACGTTATACAATTAATTTTAAAAAAATAAATAAATAAAAGATTTAGATAAAAGAAAATTTAATAATAGATCTTATTCTTTTTTAAAATAATTATATAATACTTACGCACTTCACAACTGAACGTAAAATTACGCCTCTCTAAAACTATACTGGGCAAAAAACAACAAAATGGAGTAACTGTTTAATCATACAAACTAACCCTGGTGTATAGAACCAGCTTGACTGGAAAATAGTTGTTCTGTATAAGTAGTAGTTATGCTTTGAAGTTAGTGGTTTCTTTTGCGAATAACGAGGTTGTCTTTAAGATATAAATTTATTTTAATTCATTTTAAATTAATTATTAATAAAAATTTATTATTTTTTTAATTTATTATAAAAATGTAAAATACATCTCAACTTATTTTATTAAATTAAATACATATTTCAATCTATTTACATTTAAATATTTCTCAATAAAATTTATAAAATATTATTATTTATAAATCAACTCATTCATATGAGATATATTATTTCAGCTTCCAAATACAGCCTGAATTATTTTTGGATTTCGATTTATTTTCACATATCTCCCTATCCTTTCAAAATCATAATGCAACATATTTAAAAAAATAATAATGTTGGCCATTTAAAAAAGAACTAAGATTATTAATAAAATTAGTATAATTAAAAATAATAATAAAAAGGAAAGATTGAAGATGAGAGATGGGTTCCCCCCACCAACCTCCCAAGGGGTAGAGGAACCCCTTCCGCCTACTCTCTAAGGATCCCCCACCCTAAACCACCTCATAGAGTTGTTTATGAGCCACCGCATAGAGTGGAGTGCGATGAATCTTTTAAAAATGAGTTATAAGTCAATTCACATAGGAGTAGTTGGATCACAACAACTACACCATGACAAATAATCACCTCGGATGGGGGAGGGGAGACCCGTCCCGCCCTAGCAATATTATTCTTTTTTAATATATTATTTTTTGGTCTTTTAATTTTATTTTATTTTTTCCAATTGTTGATGTAATACTTTAATTTGGACATGTCTATTTCTGATTGAAAACTTAGCTAAGGTAGGATTTTTTTTTACCAATTAGAATTGAGGAACTGGTTTAAAATTAGGCTCCGTTTGGATAGTAAAATGAGATGAAATAAGATGATTTTAAATGAAAGTTGAATAAAATATTATTTTTTTGAGATTTAAAAATATTAAATTGTTTATTATATCTTGTGTAAAAATTTTAAAAAATTATAATGATGAGATCAAATCGTTTTAACATCCAAACGAGATGATTATTTTTTATTTTTAACAAGAAAAACTCTTTTAAAAGTAGTTATTATATCTTGAGGTTGAGTGTTTTTTACAAATATTATTACTTTTGAAGCCACATTTTACCCTTTTATTTATTTTTGTTGTTGACACACCAAAAAAGAAGCATTAATTGAATTTTAATACCAGGGCATTGCAACCAAACGACATGATGTTGTCTCGGCCTACTCAAGTTCAATAACTTGCCGACAAAATACTCAGAAAATTAAAAATTTATATGGTACTATAATTAATACATTAATTAAGATATATAGCAGAAAGTGGATCATCATCAAACCCAAGTTAATAAGAGGCTGTCCATGGCTTCAAGCCTTCAACAACCATCCTCAATTTCCTGCATGCCTGCCAACATACCTATATATATTGAAAAACATTTGTTGCAAATACCTGATGTAAATGATGTGTAAATATAACTGACGTGGAAATATTGAAGAGAGAGATTGAGTTGATAAGAGAGCTAAGGAGATGGAGAGACCGAACTGCTGGAGCCGATAAGAGAGAGCTAATAAGAGAGGAATAATTTATTTTAAATTTAACATAATATAGGCGACTACACATTAATTATATCTACCAATTATATATAAAAGAACTTAGAGGCAATTGAGAAGTGCATACAATTAATTATACGAGTCGTACGTGTGTGTCTGTCCATGTTATTACAACAGCTAGCTAATATCAAATCAAATAATGCAGGCCAAGTAGTACACCTCCTGGCACTAGCAGCAGTAACCTGCATGTGAAGTAAGAATATGCAACGGCAAACACTGACACCACGAACCAGTTCAAGCTCAAACAGAGTTTTGATTCATCCTTTCACACATATAAAATATATATATATATATATATTATATATATAACATGCGGCATATTACACTTATTATTATTATTTTTTTATAAATTAATTGATTTATTCTACTTTTTATTTATATATTACACATTTAATAAGAAAAAAATAAACATAAAAATTATGTATAATGTGTGGTGATATGATGATGATAAAATTTTTAACCTAAATAGCTAGTTCCCAGCTTGCCCCTAACCTTAAAAAAAAAACATTAAATAGTGGAAGAGAAAATAAAGAATCATATTTATGAGTTAAAAATTACTACATACATAAACATATAAATTAATATAATTTTATGAAATTTATTATATCTATTTTATAATAAAAATAACTTTACATTTTTACTTTCAATCAAGCTGTGAGTTTAAAATATTTCCCTTTTGGGTTTACTCCTCCTGTAAAGTGATTTTTGGGTATCGAGGAAGCTGTAGTATTAGTAGTGGTCCTCCCGGCAAAAAAATGAATTAAAAAGTACATATGCATTGCATATATAAGCAGACATCACATCTTCATCATCATTCTTTTAGGGAAAAAAACTACCTTATCTCTCAAGTATTACCGTTCTATTCGACCCTCTTTTTCTTACTTAATAATTAGAAAAATGTGAATAAAAAAATTACAAAACTAACTATCGATCAAAGTGAGCGGGCTACCCCGACTCTTCTTTTAGATATTAGGATAAAAAAATACCATTTCCTAAAAGTTATGAATATTAATCGGTACCATTCTTGAGTTGTTAAAATGAGTAATATTAAGATTGTTTTTGAATAATGGAATGATTTTACTATTATTTAATATTTTTTTTCACTATTTTTTTTATTACTATTTGATATTTTGTTATTAATTTGTTGTCACTTTTTTATTATTATTCACGAATCATTTGAGATCACCTCACTACTCAAACATACCTTAAAACACTTAAAAAAAAAAAAACGAATAGAGTCCACTACTATAACAATAATTTGTTAATATGAGTTTTAGATTTTAGGGGAGGGCAACATGGTCTCGCCAGCCCTTCGCCACTCTGGCCCTATCTGCCCTGCAAAGAGAAATCCTAGTAGGAGCGGGAGGCGGATGGCCCTTATTAAATTTGATCATTTTTTAAAAAAAAAATTATGCAAAATTTACACATTTTAATATTACAAATATATATATATATGAATACTATGTATCAGTTACTATTTATTTATATACTCTATATTTATAGTTTTTTTATTATAAAATATTAGATATTTTTTTATAAGATATGAATGTATTTTTTATAGATTTTGAAGTAATGAGTAGTAATTAAAGAGAGAGAATTTTTCATATATATTTAGGTTAAAATATGATTATAATTCCACCGGCAGTTTTAAGCAATTTGCATGAGAAGGTAGTAGCGTGCCAACAGTAATCTTTAGCCATAATTGGAGCTGCCTCCCCTTATCTAACAACACCTCTCAACAAGGGTACAAAAACACTCAAGTACTACTGCTATCAATGCTCTTTAACAAGCTGTCACATACCATTAACCCCCACAACAGTAACCATTAAAAGTAACTTTTCAGCATATTCATCATTCAATATATTATAAAAAAATTAAATTAATCTTATTGATCAGTACTTGTTAATTAATAGAATCATATATGGGGGAGAGCACAATTGCCAATTAATTTATTATTTAAATAAAGTACTTATAATATTCATTAATAATTTAATACTCCTATCTTTGTTGCAATATGGACAAGGACATGAAATCTCAGCACCATTGATAATGCTTGTATTTGGAATTTTGTGGAGTGTCGTTTGTAGTATGCATGAAGTTGGCTGCTTCAAGGTCAAAGTCACTGTAAATGAGGATTTTTCTCTTGTTGACAACAAAACTTTTTCCAAAATCTAAGGATGTTAATTGCTGTGTATAAGTTAGATTAATTATAAATATTATATAAATTAATATGATTTAATATAATACGTTAAATTATATAGATATTTTTTTTATAAAATAAATTTAACATATAAACTATATCAATTTAAAATTTCTTTATAACAATAAAAAATATATGGATGCTACCAAAACCCAACAGAACAAGTAGATCATTTAGCTGTCAATGGAGTAAAGAAAAAGAGGAGTGGCAGGTCCAAGGTAGGTATAGTGGTACGTCACTGTCCAATCATTTTTACCAGCAACAATCATCACAGATTAGTGAGTAATGACTTATTAATATTTATTTTCATCTCTATGTTTAGTGGGTGAAATAAAAGATTTATAAACCTTTAATTTGCATATTTAGTTGGGATTAAACTCTGCATGCATGGACCAGACCCCATAAATGAAGAAAAACCCTTCTGCATGTGGACACCATAAGTTTTTGTGAGTTTTGACAATTAGTTGATGCAAGAATATGATTGGAATGTGAAAGAAATTGGAATTGAGATCTTTATAATTTGTAATTGTAGCTAAATTCTAGAGAAACATATACATAACGTGAGTCTTACGATATTGTCAGAATACTATCAGAATAGAATTCTCAGCCGATCGAATAATCTCATATTAAATTTGATTAAAAAATAAAAAAAAAATTAGAGGCGATCTCCATCAAAGAAATTGATCAAGAACTAATGGTCATCCAAATAACTTTAAATTGAATTGTTAGAATATTGGTTGGTGTGCACATATGCATAGAGATTCTTCCAAACCCAACACCCTTATAGTGCTTACAAAAATGATTAGCCACCATCTCCACCCAAAAAAGATGGATTTTTAACCAAATCCTTGTCCCATTATACCTATGTGGCTTTGGTCAATGGACTTGATGGAATATCATTCTGACTTCTAAAGACATTTATGCTTGCCAGCTTGGGGTTATAATTACTCCTTATATCTTCAAAAGGAAATTATAAATTGAGGCCATGACAGAGAGAGGAACTCTAAAAAAAAGAAAAAAAAAAAGGGATTTTCAAGACCTTTAGTGACAAGTAGCTTAATTAGCCATGCATTTAATTTATTCCTCTTTTAGTCAATGGACCCCTTTTCATCACTGAATAAACAAAACATTGAAAGGTGTGTTGCTTAGAAACTAATACACAACTAATCTGATCACCATAGGGTGAAGTCAAATGCAGCATTATTAAGACTCGTTTACAGACCTTTCTATATATATACAAGTAAAACATATGACTAACAATACAACAAGTATACGAGAAATGGATTATATAATATTTATTAAGTATTTAATGCTGTACAAAAAAATCTATATAAATAAAATTAAAAATAAAAATAAAAATATATAAATGATCATAATTCACTTTACGAATCTTTCGTACTTTAGATGATGATCTTGATAAGTACATTAACAAGTAGGAAATCTTTCTTGCCGGGCAAGAAATTCATATTGATAAATAATATATAAATGACATCCCATAATTCACTTCACGAATCAATCTTTTTTAAAATGTGTGCAAATTTTGCGTGAGAAATGCTAGTATGTTTTCTTATTTTTGAATTCTCATATATTTAATTTTTTTAAATTTTTTTAATAGTTAAAAAAATGATTATTAGTGTATTAGTATTTTTTTATTTTTTAAAAAATTTTTAAAATATGTTTAAAAAATATTTGAAATAAAAAAAAATACAATTTATATTAGGCGGCGTACCGAGTAGGCACACAAAGACAGTTGAGTAGCACCGGTCATTCTTCACACCATTTTAAAAAATAGTAAAATTTATTAATAAATTTTTTTTATATAAATTTTATATTTATTTATTTTTTAAAAATGAGTGTATCATATAACTTATACACCTTAAAACTATTGCTATTAATTTGCAAATCAATTTGCGAGGATGATGTTGACACATATATTACAACAAGAAGGAATTCTATTGTTTTGTTTTTTCAAACACTTGTGCACTACCATTAATGATTTCGAGTTGGATTATGTAGAAATGGCTGTTTAATTTATTATATTAGCTAGCCTCAAAAGCTGGCTTTTAAGAGCATAGGGCGGCCGACCCCATTGATCAACAAGCGCACATACAGGCTTTTTTGAAAAAAAAGAAAAAAATTAGCCAAAGAAGAGGCAGGATAGTGCATTCATTAGCTAGTGGGTGTGAATTAAGAAGCATTGATTTTCAACTAAGATGGGTACCAAAGAAATATTATCAATCAATTGGTCAAGCTTTTGCAATGTGTAAGTAGTTCCCATTGTAATGTCCAAGTCAATGTCGGTTTTGCATGATAAATGCCAACTATACATGCAATCAAGATCCTAATTTAATAGGAGGTGCAACTTGTTTTTTAGAGAAATTATTAAGAACCCTATTGGTAATTTTAAATTTGGGTTCACAAATTCAACTTTGCACCAAGACAAATTAGTTGTAGAAAGAGAGGAGAAATATGTAAAGGAGACAATAATAATAGTAATATAACTAATTTGAAAAGAAAACTGACTGTGTTATTCATCGTAAATCTTGTTATTCTCTATCATTTTGATGTAATATTTTAGTGATTTTAATAAGTGTAACTGGTGATAAGAAATCTAGGATAAATAAAGTGTTTTTGCTTTCAAATATAATATATCATTTTAAGTAATTTTATATGTCAACAGATTAAATAGACAACCACTTAAAATGTTCAACATCAACGTATATAACTGAACATGATAAGTTTAAGATGAAGATAAGTAGCATTGCTCATTTGAATTAAGATTATGAGGGCTTTTCATAGGTTTAGTATAATGTGTAGAACTATATATATCATGTGGCAGCAGTAAATAACAGTGAGAAAATAGCAAAATTGAAACATCATACAATCTAAAACCCTAACTCCTAATCACACCAAACTAATAAAGAAATTGAAAAAAAAAAAAAAAAAAAAAACTCACGAGTTGATCATGATGAGTCTTTTCAGAATACATTCCTATCTTTTTTTTTTTTTTTTTTTCAAATGAAAAAAGGTATTAAGAAAAAAAAAGGAAAAGAAAGGTTGCTCGGTACCATAAATGAGTAAGAAATTAGAGGGCAATACTTTTCTTTCTGGATTAAGAAATCACCCAAAAGTATGAGGTCCACTACCTTATATAGAAGCTTTTATTAGTCTAACGAAAAAACTGCAAAATATAGTTTCTGTTTGGATAGTGAGTTGAGTTAAAATAAAAATTAAAAGTTGAATAAAATATTATTAAAATATTATATTTTAATATTAATATTATTTTAAGATTTAAAAAAATTAAATTATTTATTATATTTTGTGTGAAAATTTAAAAAAATTATAATGATGAGATGAGATAAAATATTTTTACTATCCAAACGAGGCTTAATCCTATCTTCAAACTCGGACAAACTCAATTCAATTTCATCAAGCATCAATCATGTATTTTTTTTTTTCGAGAAATTATGCTCTTCATCTTAAATTCTTATCACTATCGGTTATACAAATTATTTTGTTACATTTTAAGTATTTATAAATATATAATTTAAAATATGTCAAATGAATTTATTTGAAAAAAATAAATAAGTTCAAATATGAAATATAATATATATATATACTATCAAGGATCATAATGCCTATTCTCCAAAAAAATACCGAATCCCGCACAAAAATTTAAATTTCTGTAATAAACTCTCTAACAAGAAGTTTGAATTTTGGTGTTGATTTGAATTAAAATGATGCATTAAATTAGATAGTAAATGCATGAGGTGTATGCGACAGCGGATTCACTGCTGTAGATGAGAGACAGGGACCCTGTACTTGACTTTCTCTACCTGCACCTTATCTATAGTATTATTAACTGTCTTCTTCACACTTTAGGCATGATAAAATAAATAAATAAAATACAAATAATACTTTTTTTTTTATTTGCTCATCTTCGTTCATGTTGATTAATATGATACACTTCATGTCATTTTAAAGTCCAACACTTAATATGTGACACGCCAATTAGTGTGATATATAATAACAAATTTCACGATGAGAGTAATAATAAAGTATATTCATACACAACTTTAGCACAATTATCATTAAAAAATATTTTTCACTTTAATTCAATCACATCGTCTCACAATCAACAAGAAAATATATGAATAAATTATTTTTTTAATCATAATTAGGTAGAGTTATCTAAGATGCGGTTTGGATAGTGAGATGAGATAGTTTTAGATGAAAGTTAAATAAAATATTGTTAGAATATTTTTAATATTATTATTATTTTGAAATTTGAAAAAATTGAATTATTTATTATGTTTTGTATGAAAATTTAAAAAAATTGTAATGACAAGATTAGATAAGATGAAATGAGATAAAACACTTTCACTATCCAAATAGGACCTAAAAGTTGTAACTGTATTAGTTTTCTCAAGAAAAATCAAATGTTCTTTTGATGTGCTACCACTACAACAGTTTGTCTCTTTTGGGACAAAAATTCTCGTCCCAAAAAGATATTGTTTCGTCCCAAAGCAGTTTTTTGGACGAAAAAAATGTTGTAAATTTGTCTCAATATCACTGTCTCGAAAGATTTTTTGGGACGAAATTAGATAAAACCGTTCGATAGTGTTTGAACATAATTTTTTTAGGATGATTTTATTTCGTCCTAGAAAGTTAGTCGAATCGTCAAATTTAAACATTTCAACGATGAAGAAGTTCGAACGAGTTAGATTATTTGTTCGATTGAATACCTTCAATTCGAATGACATTAGGTTTGAATGTCACAATTTAAGTTCAAACGTTATATAATGTTCAAACGTATACAGTTGAATGTTCAAAGTAAAGATATTAACATTCGAACGTATGTAGTTGATAGTTTGAACTTCTATTTTGATGTTTGAATATTTTACTATTCAAATTCGTTCGAATGTTTAGTGTATTATTCAAACGGATATGTAATGTTCGATTTGCCCGATAGTTGTTCGAACACAGTTTACACATTACATTTGAATGTCTTTATTACACCGTTCGAATGGTTGGTGCTTATTAACTGTTCGAATGATTTTTTTTTTTTTGTGTGTTTGAGCAATTAATAAAAGTAGTCTCATAAATGCAAACCAACTAAATAAAATAGTAGTTTTCATAATACAAAAGCTGACAGTTGAAAATCTGATCTATAAATTAAATTAGTTGATTTGAGGCCTAACTTGTTGCATAAGCATGGTGTTGCATTTCTCTCTTAAATTTTGATTGTTGCTCTTCTTGTTGTTTCATTCACATTTCTAAGTCAACTCGTTGGGCTGCTAACTTATGCTGCTTTGTACTCAATTCCTCGATCTCTGACATCGCTTCCTCTAACGCTCTAGAAGTGATGGCAATACTGAATGATGAGGATGAGTTAGAAGACTTGACGCAACAACCCAAACTCCTCAAATAGACTGAACGTGGACCCAGAACCTTCGTAAAAATTTCCACATCACTTGCTATGAAATCTTGATCAGTTGCAGATTTAGCACGTAGGGTAACCATTTTTTTCCTACACATAACAGAAATAATTAATATTGCCACAAATATATAAATAAGTTTAATTAAAATAGATAATAATACTTACATAACTTTCACGATATCGAGATGAGTCTACTCTCTATTATGATTAGTATGTGATATAGCATATAATTTTATCATATCATAATTGCTTTATGAGTCTTGTTACACGACTAATATTTTATAGATATAAGGTCATTAGAATACAACAAACAATAAACTTGAGTAAAAAAATAAACTTATCAACTTCTTTGAGAGGCGATGAAAATATCTTGAGCCTGCACGGTGATGAATCTTCAAGTTCGATCTGTTTGTTTTGTTTATAGAATTTTGCTCCTATATAGAAGTTATAAATATTAGCAAGAGAAATTATAAACCATGACATGTAAAACAAGTTATTTATTTACCTCAATGCAAGATCCTCAAACATATTATAAAGTTTCTCCCAATCTAAAGGTTGGACATCCTGAAAAGGATTTTGGTGTGCGTCGTCATTATTCTTGAACTTATTGTACTGCTCATGACATCTGACCTTATATTTCCAGAAGGCATTACACATAAGCTCATCAATAGTCTTGCGGTCCTCCCTTCGACCAAAATTTAGTTCGATGTCATTCTTGAAAAAATAAGACTCACGGAAAAATTAATTACATATTCTATATTTTGCATAGACATTAAATAATTTGATATATGAATTAAATAATTACCAAACAATGCTTCTTAATAAACTCTTTAACATCTCAGGAAACTTTATGCCATGAACTCGTAGCCAAAAGTGCATAAGTTTGTATAAGAGCAATTCCATGAGAAGCAAGCCAGGCTGCTTGTTCTCCTTCACCTCTGGTATGATCATCATGAATGTTAACCTTAATCTTATCAACTTTATGATATTTTTTCAACGTCACGCCACTAGTAGTGCCTCGGCTTTGACGAGAATGTTTTATTAGAGAGTCAGGTGAAGCTCGAGAACTTTAAGGATCTTCTATGGGAGGGTCGTTCATTGGCATCTGTCTTTCTCGATCGTGGTTGGACACCGACCATCAACCAGAAGGACGAAGGAAGGGATAGGATCATTGCCCACATCGGCATCATATCCGAGTTCTATAGAGAATTTGGTGGTGCTGGTCAGGATGATGATGCATACACCTTCTCCGTTCGGGGTGTATCAGTTAGATTCTCAGTGAATGCAGTCGTCGATTTTCTTCGTATCCCTCGACTGCCTACTGCATATCCAAGCGTGGTGCCTAGAAAGTCTACACTTGCAGGTGATGAGGAGACTTTCGAGAACGAGGATATTGATGTAGTAGATGAGTTCAATGGCCTCGCTGATCATGAGGTTCGTGAGTTGGTTATGGGTTCAGATGCTCATTCCTATGATGGGAGCAAGAGCACCAAACAAGCCAACTTATCCATTTTTTTAAGATCATGAACATAATAATAGCCAACAACATTGATCTACGGGTACATAAGACTGAGGTTAGCATAAATCAGGCACGATTTATTATATGGGTTGCTCGTGGGGTGCCCATCGACCTAACAAGATATATCTTTGCTAAGATTCAATTAGAGGCCACCTATATTATGACATATATATTTCCATTTGGAGTCCTGCTCACATGATTTCTTTTAGCAATAGGGTCAAGCCAGATGTGTATGAGCTTTTTCGAGAGCTAATTGGACCGATCAACTCCTCAACATTGTCACACAGCACGGGACACTCGAGATTTCCTATTCATACACCCATTACAGAGATGGTCGATACTCAGAGAGATGCACAACCAATAGATCATAGCGTATCGGGTGAGGCATCTACACAAGGCGCATGATGCACTACTATTCGTGAGGAGATTGCAGATATCGTGGTTGTAGAGATTTGCGCACAGAAAATAGAGTTAATTGATGCAGTGCGTATGGAAGTCCGAATTGTCCTTGCAGAGACTGAGTTGGAGATCATGTCTTAGTTGACAGATATGGAGACATGTCTTGGTGGAGTCGAGATGGTACTACGAGATTTGGGCTAGTAGTGTATATATTTAATTTGCATTTTTTTTTTTGTTTTCTGTATGGACACTAGCTATTTGTGTTTTGTATAATTAATTTAAATATGAATCGTCTTTGCATTTTCTAAATTAGCTATTGAGTTCCTTTTTGTATTTATATTATTTAAATGCTATATTTATTATATACACTAAATATTTACCCATAACTAATTAATAAGGTACTTTTTTGTAATTAAAATATGTGAAAATTTTGTCACTATTTGAACGTACTGCAGAAGCATTCGAACTTATTTCTACTCCCACCAAATATTTATTCATCTAACTCGTCATAATTTTCGTTCGAACCATTCAATGGTCGTTCGAACGTTAATTTTATATGTTTGAACGGTAACTCATTCGTGTTCAAACATCAAAATACACTGTTCGAACGAATACTCAAATTCTCGCTAAATTTGATAACTTAACCTGCCAATTTAACGTTTAACGGATAACCGTTCAAAAATTTATTAAATTCAAGATTGAACAATTTGGTACATGTTTGAAAAAAATTTCTATTAGGGACACATTTTTTCGTCCCAATATATTCTGTTCGAACACAAAATTTTATGTTCAAACGGATAACGGCATCTGTCAATTTTTTAGAACGAAATTTGAATTTCGACCCTAAAAAGCATATTTTGGGACGATTTTTATTTCATCCCAAAAACAAAAATTTGTTGTAGTGTACTATGTAATTGTTTCATGCCATTCTCAATCAGGCTTTCTAAAAGACTCCATGAAACAATTTCAAAGCACTAAAGATAACACTAGTGGAGATAAACCAAAGCAGCTACACATTAAATGAATGAATCCAATAGCTCTCCAATAATCCTCTCGCTTGATGGCACCTTGATGCAAATCTTTGTCTAGATCACTTTTGAGCTTACCATTGAAAACTAGCTTGTATAAGGAGGATGTCCATGGTTGTGCTTGCCCTTAAGCCATGTGGGGGACACTGGGATTGTAACATACCATCATTCTCTACAATCGATATCGTTAGCGACTCATTCTATCGATACAAATTCAAAGTTAGGAATTTCTTTTTTGATTGCTCTACTCACTTATTAGTATCCAATGACTTAGCATTATGATTATTTATGATAAAAATATATTTTAATCTAGCCTCTAGGTCGTCTCCTAATAAAAACATATTGAAGTTGTAACTTATTCGATTGCATACTCGACATGGTGGTTGGCTCTAATACCAAATGATACAAACATTTGGTAGAACACCCCCTAAAATACCGGCTAGTGCCCAAGAACTTAATTACATATATACATGGTTAAGCTTGCACTTAAGCTATGTGAGACACTTGAATTGTTACATACCACCATTCCATTAGTTGCCACAACATCACACAACTCTTAAAATACAACTTTCATAATACAACAAATATGCATATTAATGGTAGAAAAACATTCTAGCCATCCAATAGCATCACAAAACTCTTGGATGAGCATTGCAAAAACCATTTTCAGTACCCAAGAAGCCTCTCTAGCATAAACATAATATATATAGATAGACCTATCATTTTTAACAAGAAGTTAACATATTATGGATAGACACAGCAGAACCGCGCCACATTAAAAAACAGAAAGTGATTTGTACAAGTTTAGTGTGTGCAAATCTCGCATATGCCTTTTAGAAAAAAAATAAAACCCATAAGAAAAATTTCACTTTTTCACAGTGGGTTCTACTTTTTTTTTTCCCAAAAGGAACCATACAAAACTTACACATTGATATTATCTCACGTACAAGCAAGGAATATAGCATAACCACACCAGTCGCAATCATCTCATTACCCCAAATGATAGTACAACAATCAATCCAGTACATCTCTTAAGCCCAAAGTACACCAGACAGGGCCAATAGGTGCAAAAGGAACAACATGAAAACAAGTTAAAAGCAATCAAGCAAACAATAAAGGCCTTCAGTGGATATTATACTACTGGAGGAAAAACATCGCACAAGAACTTAGAACTTGAAGGCTTTGACTGGGAGAGCGACAAACACATGAAAAAGCCTTAATTAAGACACATGAAAAAGAAAAATGCAGTTAAAATAATATAACTTGGGAGTAGCAGTGTTTATAATATGTTACCTTCTTTCAATATATCATACCTGGACTGAGTCTTGAGAATGTAATTCTAGAAACCGTTCAAGGATAAATTAGTCAATTGGTAATTAATTTCTTAAGTAAGTTAAATAGCATACACGAATACATTATACTTTACCATTTATTTATTTATTTTTAAATCAGAATTGTATTCATCATTAAGAACTCATGACATTACATGGTTTATCCTTTACAATTAAATGATATATAGTTTCAAGGCCATCTTCCATCCAATTATCTTTGCAAGTTGATGTGCCACTTCATTTCCTTTTCTGTGAATGAGCCCAACTGTCCACAATTCTCTGGTACTGAAAATTTGTTTAATGTCTTCAACAATCTGCCCATACCATGAATCATCTCCTTCATCTGTAGCAACAACCTCTTTTGCATCCCCTTCAAACATAACATCTCGAAAGACCAAATCAGTACACATTTCCATTGCTTTCCATAAAGTATTACATTCTGCCACAAAAGGGGAATCAACACACTTTCTATCAGCACACATCGAAGCCACAACATCACCATTACAGTCCCTGATGACGACTTTCTCCCCTATTTTTTGCTGTTTTTTATCCAGAGCAGCATCAAAGTTTGCCTTATATATGCAATCTGCTGGTTTTTTCCACCCCGCACCTCTTCTAACATCATCCCTTGGCTCTGTCTTCCACCCTGTCCCATTATTGCTTAGCCTTGTAAAAGCTATCTGTACAACCTTACCAGGACAAATAAATTTGTTTTCAAAAATGTATTTGTTTCTTCTAAACCATATATTCTTCATTATAACCATCATCTTCTCTATATTTTCTTTTGTTAGCTTTTCGTACAACTCTAACCACAACTTTATATATACTTCCTTTAAAAAGCTAGATATTGTAGTCAGTCCGGTGATTAAGGAAACGGTTACAACGTAAGTGTTTTCTCTCAAGGGTTTGCATGGGGGTTCTTGAGGAGGAAGTTTTATGCCTTCACTCTTGAGTGGGAGGCGCTGTTTGTTTCTTGACAATTGGCAAGAGTGTTTTAAGAATTTTCACAGAATTTTAATTCTGTTTTCTGGATTGTATTGGATGTCATAATGGCAGAGGATATTATCATGCTGTGGAACAGACTAAAGAGTGGTTTGGATTCATAGATGAGTTGAGATGAGTTGAGATGGTTTGTGAATAGTATAATAAAAGTTGAATTATTTATTATATTTTGTGTGAGAATTTGGGAAAATTGTTTTGAGATTTGAAAAAGTTGAATTATTTATTATATTTTGTGTGGAAATTTGAAAAAGTTGTAATGATGAGATGAGATGAGTTGAAATGAGTTGAGGTGAGTTTTGAATGCAAACAAGACAAATCTTACGAACATAGAAAAGAAGGGTGTAGTAGTGGTTGAAACTGATGTTGAACACACTCTCAAAAGGCCAATTCTGTCTTGTGGGGAAGATCATGGTTGAAAGGAAGATCAATCGAGAGGCCTTTAGAATAACTATGCCCAAAGTATGGAAAGTTGTGAATGCAGTATACATTATAGAAGTGGGGGTGAATCTGTTCAATTTTGAATTCCGTTCTGAGCAAGACCTTCAAAGAGTATGGGAGGGCCAACCATGGTTGTTTGATCAGAACTTAATTTGTCTGAAGTTTTTTGATGGTCTTACTCCTCGAGTGAGTTAGTGTTCAATCACTCTTACCTATGGGTTCAATTACATAACTTGCCTTTTGGGTGTATGAATCACACATTTGGATCTCGAATTGGCAGAATGATTGGGAAAGTCATACATGTGGAGGTAGATGAAAATGGCAATGGTTGGGGAAAGTACATGCAGGTTCTAGTAGAAGTTGATCTTTCAACACCACTTGCAAGAGGAACTATGTTGTCCTTAAAAGATCATCATGTTTTTGTACCTTTCCAATATGAAAGGTTGCCAATGTTTTGTTTCTCTTGTGGAGTTATAATGCATGGAAATCCTAGGTGCTTGAACAAATATGCTTCCACCACCTCTTCATCCAATTCTAATATGCAATATGGAACATGGTTGCGAGCCACCTCTTCTGCTACACGTGATGGTGTGGGGAAATTCATTGCTAGAACCTTTGTGTGCAGAACAGTTACCTCATTCCTGTCCTTCTGGTAACTACAGGGACAATTATGTGGCAGTTGAGAAGGTGACTGATATGTGGCAACAACATAAAGAATTGGAGGGGAATATGATTGGCTGCTCATCAGTAAATATAACTTCCTTAACTGTAATTGCTACAACTGTAATAACTGCCATGCATGTTCCCATCTTGCAAAATGGAATCCCATCTACATCTGTTGATACATCATCTCTTGTTGTTCACCCCATTACTAATGATGGGGTTGGTTCTGAGATGCTGGTGGCCTTAGGAAAGAAGGATGAATCTGTGCCATCTTCTTTCCAGCATCCATTGAAGAAAAAGGTTAGAAATATTATTGCTACTGGTGATGTGACTTATTCTAGATCTAATAGTGCCACTAGGAAGAGGAAATTTCTACCTGTTGGTAATCAAATTAAGGATGAAAAAGTGATGTTGAGAAGGATGCAATCTTTTGTTGCTCGAGAGTGACAATCTTGTTGTAGGAGGTGCCTCAAAGCATGTTGGTTGGTCACAATAGTAAACTTGTAGCCCAAAAGATAAGGCCGTCACATCTTCACCGCATGCACAACTGCCAACATCTCTCAAGCATAGGTGCTCCATGCCTTCTTCATTGGCCCAAGTGCCTTGGAAATAAAGGACAATGGCCGCTTCTCTTGCACCAAAACAACACCTATTCCTTCCCCACTCGCATCCATTAATGGCTTTTCAAGGTTCGGCAATGCAAGCACGAGGGTCACGATCATAGCCCTCTCCAAATTCTCAAAGGCTTCCTTGCTTCTTATGTCCACTCAAAATTTTCCTTCAAGAGCAAAGAAGTGGGTGGCTTGGCAATGAGACCATAACTCTTCACAATTCTCACCCCTTGGACATTCATCTTCACTTCTCTCACTAGCCCTTCACACTTCAACTTCTTCCCATTAGCAACTTTTACTTCAAATGGCTCAATAACAATCGGTTTCAATCTAACTTTGGTGACAATGTTGGAATTGATGAGGTTGTGTAGAACCACTATCCACCAACAAAGTAACTTCAAATTTCCCAATCTATGCCATCACTCTCATAGAAGTAGACTTTTGGACCCCTGACATGGCATTAAGGGCAATGTTTTGAATACCGTACTGGATGTCGTACCGGTCAAGGCACTGGAACGAAATATTTCGGTACTGGTACCGTTTCGAGATAGTGTTTCGGGATAACGTTTCGGGATAGTCGATATGTAAATAAATTATATATATAAATATATATAAAAATTATATTCCAAAATAATAGTCTATATATAAATAAATTATATATAAATACATATAAATTATAAATAGTCTAGTCTGAATTGAGGGTTAAAAAATAAGCTTGTAGTTTGAAAAAATGAAAAAAAAAAACATAGGCCGAAATATAGGCTGGTATAGGCCAAAATATCGGCCGGTATCGGCCGATACTGCCAGTATTTGGGCCGGTACGAAAAATATCGGCCGTACCGGCCGGTACGGTACGAAATCCGAAACTATGATTAAGGGACAATTCGGCCTTCTCTTGTTTCTCACTAGAGTCGGCCTCTTCATGATCGATCTCTTGGCTTGATGATTCATCATGAGAACCCCACCATCCTCACTATCTTCCTCATCAATCAACACAAAGGCTTGATCCGATTTACACTTGTGCTCTCTACTTTACTTCTCACCACATTTGAAACAAAAGCCCTTCTTGATTCTCTCTTGGACCTCTTCCCTTGAAAGTTTCTTCACTTCAAACAACTTGGACTTAGAAGCACCCCCCATGTCCTCCTTGCCTTTCCAAGGCGCTTTGGTTTGCAAGGGTTTAGAAAACTTGCTCCCCATGTCTTCAGATTGGTGCCTCTTTATAGTAGTGTTTTCTTCTAGGATCTCAACCACCCTCATCACCTCTTGGAGCATTGTAGGTTGCTTCAACTTATTCTCCTTGGCTAGCCAAGGCTTCAAACCATCCACAAAAGTGCCCACAAGTGCCTTTTTGGACCAACCTCTCACTATAGTTTGAAGTTGCCTAAAGTCTTCAATGAAAGTGTGCACTTTTCCCTCTTGCCTCAATTTATCAAGTTGGCCGTGGTGATTGAAATTCGGTGATGGACCAAATTGCATAAGAAACTCCCTCTCAAAGGCCACCCATCTTAACCTTCTTCTTTCCTTCTCATATTAATCACGGATCCACCTCCACCACTTGTTAGCCTTTCCTTCCAAGTAGAAGCATGTCGTTGACACCCTTTCCTCTCTAGGAATCTCATAGGAACGGAAATAGTGGTCCGCCTTGTCCAACTACTCATATGGATCTTCCCCAATATACTTAGGGAAGTCCACCTTAGGTCTCTTAGGTCCCTGGTCATAAGCCCAGTTTCCTCTCCTCTCCTTATGGTACCCATCAACATATCGTCTTCCATGGTGGCCTCTGCCCCTCTCTTGTTGGTGCCTTCTTCTATCAAAATAATCACCTCGGCCATAAGGTCTTCCCACCTCATGCTCATACTCGGCCCCATAGTCTTCATCTTCTTGTTGATGTTCAAACTTCACATCTAGAGGTTCTCTTCTCACACTAGGGCTCTTGGTATGTGGTCTTCATTTCGGATGCACCTTTCTGTGGCAACATGCTCATTCTTAACTCTTTCCCCTCTTCGAAACTTGGTTCTTGGTGGCTCTTGCATAGAACCTGTCACACTTGTCTCAACACCATCTATAAAAATATCTTGACTTTGCCCATTCGAATTCGGAAGTGGCCCATGGCCATTCCCTTCAACAACTCTTCTTTCAAGCCTCTCAATACTTGCATTGGTCTCTCTTCTCATGACTTCAATGGCTCTTCGGTTCTCTTCACTAACTCGACATGTGGCATTCAAAACCATCCTCAATTCAGCCATTGTGGTAGTGACCTCATCAAGGACATTAATGAGCTTTGGGGTATGCCCCTGAAGTGTCTCAATGCGCTCCCAGTTGGAACCTTGTTGTCTCGTGGCTTCATGAGTGCTCTCGTGCATTGTTGCTTCAAAGTCTTGACTTAAAAATAATTGCAAACTGAAACATGCAAACTTGGATAGAAACTTTGGCCCTCTTGAACACTTGAAACAAGTTTCAAAAGTCCAACCTCGGGTCTTCCACCTTCTTGGGTGGACGACCCCTACAACTGCAAAAGTCCAACCTCAGGTCCTCCACCTTCTTGGGTAGTCGACCCCTACAACCTAACTACTCCGACCTCCTCCTCAACCCCCAAACTACAAGTTTCACAAACGCACAATATGGAACCCAAGAGGGGTTCCCCAATCCAATCACAAAGTTCAAGTTAACGTTTCCTTTACCTCGAAGAGAAGTGAGAACTCCCTTAGAATCACCAAGCAAGATTGAACCTCTCAATGAAAGCACCAATTAATGTTAGAGACCTCGATCAAGTCCCCAAACACTAAGGTCCTCTAGCTCCCCTCTCATTGTGATTACCGATTGCACCTTATCTTCTTGCTTGGTCTTGGAATGATTATGTCAATGAAGCGTCCCTAGGTTAATGGAGGTTTGGTGTTTAGTGGTGGAAAAGATGATTGTAATGGTGATGTATTAGGGTGATCTAAGAGATGAACTTGTGAGTATAATGCAATGTGGCACGACTTGATGTTGTTCCTTGAAGGTGGCGCCTCTTTGGTGGTGATTAGGGTTTGGATGTGAAGAGAGGCTAGGGTTTGGAAGATGGAAGATGATATCCTAAAATGTAGGAGGTGATTAGGTTGGGTAGGATTTTTGGCTAGGGATTTGGTGGTCTGGATGAGGCTAAGGTTTGTTCCTTGAATTTAGGGATTCAAAAATGGAAGATAAGATTTGGATCCTAGATTATAGGAGTTGCTTAAGGAAGATAGGGTTTGGGGTCCTAAATTATAGGACTTGCTTATGGAGGCTAGGGTTTGGGTCCTAAATTATAGGACTTGCTTATGAAGGCTAGGATTTTCAGCTATGTCAATTGTATGGAGGCTAGGGTTTTTGGCTATGACAATTGGTCATGGATGAAGGGTTATTTTTAGGAAAGGTGATAATGTGAAGAATCAAGAATATGAAGGGTGAGGTTAGGATATGTTTGATATACAAGAAAGTGCAAAAAAATATATGAACATGTAAGAAAATGTATGAATAAGGATAGATAATTGGATGGAAAATGAAAAAAATACTCATAAGATAATAATGAAATCACCACCTATTCATGAATTGTAAGATGATCTCCCTCTTATTGGGATTCATGAATTCCACCCAAGAAGCCTAAGTGCAAAAGCACCAAAAAATATTAAGAACAACTCAAACCGTCTACAAAGGAAATTAGCTAAAATATACAAATGAAATGTCAAAAAGACTTATTTAAAGCAATAACAGAGGAGGAAAAATTCTAAAAGTCTCCCTTTCAAATATGTCTTGGGTGGGCCCCATGATGGGCTTGTGGCATGAGTTGGCCTGTGGTTGGCCTTGGCTAGCCCATGGCATGGTTGGCAGCTTGGCCATGGGCCACTATACTTAGGGTCTTGATAGAGCAGCAACAATAGTTGGACAACGTGGTGCAAGATGAGTGTCACGGTGGCTACGAGGTGGTCGAATTGAGGATGTTGGCCTCGACTTTGTGACTCATGTGGTGCATGCTTGTTGCTTTATTTTGGTGAGTAAAAACATAGCTTTTGTTGGCTTACGGTGTTGCAGTGTTAGTGGTGCAGGGATAGTGTCGTGGAGGAGTTTTGGCATTGCATGATGGCTGAGCATAGGGGTTGTCCCACGGTGGTTGTTTGTTGGGCGTGCGTGGAGTAGCTCTCATTGGTTGGCTTTTTTGCCCTGTAATCCGTGTGCCCAGTGTCTCATGGAGTGCTTCCATTGCAATTTTTCGTGAGATGGGAGTGGTGGCGCACAGTGGGACTTTTTGATGCATTCGGTGGTTGGCAATGTGGAGATTGGTTGGCCGTGGGTGGAGGCTGGCGTTTTGGTGTTGGGCAATGCTAGGGCAGCTTTCGTTGTGCAGGAGTAGTGGCTAGACATGGTGGTTGGGAATGAGAAGGGGCCTACAGTTGTCATTTCTTACTCGACTACTGGTTGTAGGGTCACAAGTTTACTTCCTTCATGGGTGTATCCATCAAGCAACACTGCGTGGCTGTGCAAGGAGAAGTTGGAAGGCGAACTTGGTTGGCAGGAGGTGCATAAGCCAAGGTGGAGACAAAGGTGGAAGAGAGAGGCGTTGGTCTGGGGTATGTCCTTGGCGTCAAAACTCACAGAAATTAGATAGGTGTACGCATTATGTGAGAAGAAAAATTAAAACGTGTGAGAGAAAGTGATGGGGAGGAGCAACTGTTGGGTGGGTGTGGGGTTGGCCGACGTGGGACGTGGCCTTGGCTGTGAATGTGGGATGTAGCTGGTTCATAGTGCTTGTTAGGTATTACTCCAACGTGGCTGCAGGAGGAGGCGGCTGGTTATTGACTGCATGTGGCGCTTCTTGAATGTAGGGACGTGGGAGAGGGAACGTGGAGGCTGAGAGGTTTCAGGGATGGGAAACTTGGGAGGATCCTGAAGCTGTTGGGGGTGGTGCAGCCGTCCATGTATGAGGTCTGCTGCCATCCATATATATATATATACATATATATGTATGCCCTAGAGAAGAGGAGGAAGAAATTAATGTGCCATGGCTTGGAATTTATACACAAACCGGCCTTGAGGTTTTCTTTTGGGTTTTTATTGGGCTTGTTTTACAGCCTTAATCATTCAACAAATCTAAATGTTCGATTTTAATTTCTAAAACCAATAAAATACTCTAGGGCTTTAAACAAATTCTTGATTTATAAAAAATAATAGTTAAGCTCAATAATACTCGTATATTTTACTATAATAATTTGTGGGCCCATACGTATTTCCAAAATCAACTGACTAATCTAATTTGGGCTTCCTAATATATTAATATGAAATTAAAAAAAATAATAAAATAATAAATAAAATTTTATAATACATGGGCTTGGCCTGAGCTCAGTGTTGGGTCTGGGTGTTATACCTGCCGCCCCGTAGAAGGAGCAAAGGGAGAAGGGAGTATGAGGAGGAGGAGAAGGAAGATGAGGAGTTGGAGTAGGAGTAGGAGTAGGACAAGAAGTATAGTATGAGTAGGATGAGGAAGAGGATGAGGAGGATGAGGACGAGAAGAAGCAGAAGGAGAAGGAGGAGAAGAAGATCAAGGTGAAGATGGAGACGACAACGGTGGTAGAGAATGTGTGAAGATGAGAAAAATGAAGGAAAAAATTTGAAGTTTTAGGTTGAGAGCATAAATATAAACATTCCCTAGTAAATGGAATAATTACTGAAACGAAGAGTATGTTATACTGAAAAGGATCATTATCAGAAAAATACGTATTGATAAAAATAATATACCTCATTGAAGTCATCAGAATGTTGGATGCGACTGCTTTAGCAAAATTCATGCACATTCTTATATGATAGAACAAAGGCCAAAATATATGTTAACATATACAATTTAGGAATAAATATACAATTTAGGAATGTTTGGCTATTACATATATATTTATCTCTCTATTAATATTAGCTATACAAAATATATTTACCATGCATAGATGCTGAATATTAGGAATACTTTAGAGTTTCCCATGTATAGCATAATATCTACTTTCCTTGTAAAGATTGGTGATTACGTTGATAATGAGAAGTGGTTGAACCGTGATGGTTAGTTTTTCCAAAAGCTCTCTTCGTATATATGGTTTCCCTAGTATTCTAACATTGTATCAAGAGCAGGGTTTGTGACTCTTGCCTATTTCAAAATTTGTTTTCTTGTGTCTTTGGGGATTTTGGCACCATCTATTGTTAGTTTCTGGTGAGTTTGTGGATTTCGGTGCTCTTTGTTACGTGTTTCTTGCTCCCAGGAAGCTGTTGGCGATCACTGTTGCAGTTCTCAGTTGGGTTCTACATTTTGGTTGTTGCTATGCAATTTTCTTGCCTCTGGTCTAGATTTCAGCGCCGTCTGTGCGAGTTCCTTGGGTCTCTTCTAGATTTCTGTGCAATTTCTCTTGGTTTCTGGTTTGACTTCCTCTTTTGGCACTCTCTGTTTTGGTTGGGATTCATCTTTCGACGTAGTTTGTCTTCTCTGGTCAGTTATGTGTGCAGCTTCCTTGGTTTGCAGGTCTGGGTTCTTTCAGTAATCCCTTTTCGACATCTGTTTGTTTCTGGTCTGGGTTCTTTTTATTCGGCACTTCTGATTTTTTTTTTCTCTTGTGCTTGTTCCAACCATCTTCTGGTGGGCTATTTTATTCTTGCTTTCATCATGTCATCAGATAAATTTGACTCGTTCCATATTCATTTTACTGGCAAAAATTATTCTACTTGGGAGTTTAAGTTTCAATTATTTGTTAAAGGGAAAGAGTTCTGGGGTCCTATTGACAGGATTGATCCTGCACCTAGAGATGTAGAGACTTTGTCTAAGTGGGAAATCAAGGATGTTCGGGTTATGTCCTAGATTCTTAGCTCGGTTGAGCTTCACCTTGTTCTCAATTTGAGGCCTTATAAAACTGCCGCTAATATGTGGAATTACCTTAATAAGGCTTACAATCAAGACAACACGGCTCGGCGCTTTTAATTGGAGTATGAGATGGCTAATTTCACACAGGGAAAGTCTCTCCATCGATGAATATTTTTCTGGTTTTCAAAATCTTTGGGCTGACTATTCAGACATTGTTTATGCTAATGTTCCCGCTGCTACTCTCTCTGCTGTTCAAGTAGTGCATGAAACAAGCAAGAGAGATGAATTCTTGATGAAGCTCCGTTCCAACTTTGAAATTGCACGTTCTAATTTGATGATATGTTGCTTCTCATAGATTCTGTCTGAAATGCACAAAACAAACAAAAATAATAATTGCCAGGCAAAGTAGTGCTTTTATTGAAAAAAAATCTCTAGAGCCCCAATCTAATCGGAGTTCCTCCAAGAAACTGCTTCAACCCAATAAATAAGACACACAAAGACTAATAGAGAGAGAAAATGTGAATGCACTGCTAAAAAGTTAGAAACAATATCTTTGTATCTTGTTGAACTTGTACATGTTCAAGCAGAGTTCTGCCTACTGCATGGATTTTAATCGAATACCACACACGCACACACACAACCACGCGCACATGCAAACACGCTTGCACACTCACCCACCCACCCAAAAGCACATGAATACACACCCCTATACTTGCATGCACACCCACACCCACAACCACATGCACCCACAACCAAATGTACCAAGTGGCACCCACCCACACACCACACCCACCTCCTACAAAAGGAGCATAGGGTGAAGGGAGTAAGAGTCCGACTAGGAGTAGGAGGAGGAGGTGGATGAATAGGAGTAGGATGAGGAAGAGGACAAAGAGGACTAGGACGAGAAGAATCATAATGAAAGGAAGGAGGAGAAGAAGATGAAGATGAAGACGACAACGATGACAAAGAATGTGTGAAGATGAGAAAAATGAGCAAAAAAATTCAAATTTTTAAGGTAAGAGCATAAATATAAATATTCCCTAGTAAATAGAATAATTATTTAACCGAAGAATATGTTATAGTAAAAATGACCATTATCACAAAGCATTGAAAAAAATATACCTTATTGAAACCATTAGAATGTTGGACGCTGTTGCTATTTTAAAATTTATGCACCTTCTTATATGATGGAACAAAGGCCAAAATACATACTATGACCAAAAAAATATGTTCATTCTCATAGATATTGTCTGAAATGCAAAAACAAACAACAATAATATTTGCCAGGCTAAGTTGTGCATCTATTAAAAAAGCATCTCTAGAACCCCAATAAACCTAATCAGAGTTCCTCCAAGATACAATTTCAACAAAATAAATAACATATAAAGACAAAATAGAGAAAGAAAGTTAGAAATCACTGCTAAAAAGTAAGAAACAATACCTTTGAATGCTTGTTGAACTTGTACATATCCAAGCTGAGTTCCTCCTACATATAGTTTCAATTGAATACCACACACATGCACACAACCATGCGCATACTCACACACACTCACCCAGCCACACAAGAACTCACACCCCTACACATGCACGCACACCCACACCGACTCACACCCATAACCAAACACACACACACCCCCTCACTGCAAAAGGAGAAGTGCTAGGTAGTAGGAGTTGGATTAGGAGTAGAAGTACGAGTAGGAGTAGGAGTAGGACGAGGACGAGGATGAGGACGAAGACGAGGACGAGAGAAAGTAGAAGTAGAAGTAGAAGATGGTGATGATGATGAAGAAGACGACAACGATTGTGGAGAATGACAGAAGAAGAGAAAAATAAAGGAAAAAGTTAGGATTTTTTAGTTTTAAGAACATAAATATTCCCTAATAACATGAATAATTACTGAAGCAGAAATACGATATACTAAAACAGAATATTATAACAAAAATAAGCATTGATAAAAAAAAAAATATACCTTATTGAAGCCATCAGTATGTCAGAAGTGATTAACTACAGTAAAATTAATGCACCTTATTATATGACAGAACTAAGGCCAAAATATATACAAACAAGGTTTCCATAGCCAAAACATTCTTTGTAACTGCTATTGTCTTAAATGCACAAAACAAACAAAAATAATAATTGCCAGGCAAAGTTGTGCTTGTATTGAAAAAGCATCTCTAGAGCCCCAATAAACCTAATAAGAGTTCATCCAAGATACAACTTCAACACAATAAATAACACACATAAAGACAAATAGAGAAAGAAAGTTAGAAATCATTGCTAAATGTAAGAAACGATACCTTTGCATGCTTGTTGAACTTGTACATGTCTAAACTGAGTTCCTCCTACATATAGTTTCAATCGAATACCACACACGCACACAACCACATCACACGCACACGCACTCACCAAGCCACTGCACAAGAACACACACCCCTACACTTGCACGCACACCCACTGACTCAAACACACACACACACACTTGCCCATCGCAAAAGGAGAAGTGCTAGATGGGAGTAGGAGTAAGACGGGGACGAGGACGAGGATGAGAAGAAGCAGAAGGAGAAGTGGAAGATGGTGATGATGATGAAGACGACAATGATGATTGTGGAGAATGAGAGAAAATGAGAAAAATGAAGGAAAAAATTAGAATTTTTATTTTTAAGAACATACATATTTCCTAGTAATATGAATAATTATTGAAGTAAAAAGTACGTTACACTAAAAAAGAACATTATAACAAAAATAAGCATTGATAAAAAAAATATATCTTATTAAAGCCATCAGAATGTTAGAAGCAATTAACTCTAGTAAAATTAATGCACCGTTTTATGATGGAACTATGGCCAAAAGATATATACAAACAAGGTTTCTATGGCCAAAATGTTCCTTGTAATAGATATTGTCAGAAATACACAAAACAAACAAAAAATAGTAATTGCCTGGCAAGTAGTGCAAGTATTGGAAAAAAGCATCTCTAGAGCCTCAATACAATTAATTGAAATTCCTCCAAGACACACTTTCAACCCAATAAATAACACATATAAAAATAAATTGAGAAACATTGATGAAAAAAGAGAAGTTTATAACAAAAATAAACATTGATAAATAAACATTAGAATGTTGGACGAGACTGCTCCAGCAAAATTCATACACTTCTTATATAATGGAACAAAGGCCAAAATAACAAGGTTTCTAGGGCCAAAAAAATATGTTCCCTGTCATAGATATTGTTTGTAATGTACAAAACAAACAAAAAAACAATTGGATGTTAAAATAGGACATGTAGTGAAAAAAACACTTCTAGAGCCTGAATACCACAAATTGGAGTTCCTCCTAAATACAGTTTCAGCCAAATAAATAACACACATAAAGACAAATAGAGAGAAAATGTGAATGCAATGCTAGGAAGTAATAAACAATACATTTGCATGCTTGTTGAATTTGTACATGTATAAGCTGAGTTTCTACATGCAGTTGTAATCGAATATCACAAACACGCACATAACCACGCACACACGCATGCTCACTCACGCACCCACCCACATGTACAAGAACACATACCCCTATGCATGCACGAACACCCACACCGACACGCACCCACAACCAAACACACACACACACACACACCTTCACTACAAAAGGAGAAGAGGTAGAAGGAAGTAGGAGTTGGACTAGGAGTAGGAGTACGACTAGGACTAGGAGGAGAACGAGGTGGAGTAGGAGGAGGATGATGACGAGGACGAGAAGAAGAAGAAGAAGAAGATGATGATGATGATGGTGGTGGTGATGATGACAACGATGGTGGAGAATAGAAGAATATGAGAAAAATGATGTAAAAAAATTAAATGTTTTAGTTTTAAGAACATAAATATAAATATTCCCTAGTAACATGAATAATTTATGAAGCATAAAGTATGTTATACTAAAAAAGAACATTATAACAAAAATAAACATTAATAAAAAAAAATATGCCTTATCGAAGCCATCAAAATGTTAGATGAGATTGCTCCAGCAAAATTCATACACCTTTTTATATAATGGAACAAATGCCAAAATAACAAGGTTTCTAGGGCCAAAAAATATGTTCTCTATCGTAGATATTGTTTTAATATGCACAAAACAACAAAAAAACAATTGCGACAAAGTAGTACATGTACCGAAAAAAGCACTAATGTAACCTAAATACAATGAATTGGAGTTCCTCCTAAATGTACTTTCAAGCAAATAAATAACACAAAAAAAAAAGAGAGAATGTGAATGCATTGCTAAAAAGTAAGAAATAATTACCTTTGCATGCTTCTTGAACTTGTACATGTCCAAGCTAATTTCCTCCTACATACAGTTTCAATCAAATAATAAACACATGCAACAACCACGTGCACAAGCAAACATGCATGCACACTCACTCACCCACTCAAATGCACACGAACGTGAACATACATGCACACCCACATCCACACCTATAACCACATGCACCCACAACCAAATGTACACACTTGTCCCCCGTAGAAGGAGCAAAGGGAGAAGGGAGTAGGAGGTGAAGTAGTAGTAGGAGGAGGAGGAAGAGGAGGAAGAGGAGGAGGAGGAGGAGGAGGAGTAGTAGTAGTAGGAGAAGTAGGACGAAGAAGAGGAAAAGGAGGATGGGGACGAGAAGAATCATAAAGAGAGGACTGAGGAGAAGAAGAAGAAGATGAATGACGATGATGATGGTAGAGAATGTGTGAAGATGAGAAAAATATTGAAAAGAATTTGAAGTTTTAGGTTAAGCATTGACAAAAAGTATATATCTTATTGAAGCCATGGGAATATTGGACGAGACTGCTCATGCAAAATTCATACAACTTCTTATATGATGGAACAAATGGCAAAATATATACTGGGACCAAAAAATATGTTCTTTCTCATAGATATTGTCTTAAATGCACAAAACAAACAAAAATAATGATTCAAAGTTGTGCATTTATTGAAAAAAGCATCTCTAGAACCCCAATAAATCTAATCGGAGTCCCTCCAAGATATAACTTCAATCCAATAAATAACAGATAAAGACATATAGAGAAAGAAAGTAAGAAAACGCTTCTAAAAAGTAAGAAACAATACCTTTGCATGCTTGTTGAACTTGTACATGTCCAACTTGAGTTCTTCCTAGATACAATCTTAGTCGAATACCACACACACGCACAAAACCACACACACACTCACCCACACGCACAAGAGCACAAACCTTTGCACATGCATGCACACCTACACCCACACCCACACCCACACCGGCAACCACATGCACCCATAACAAAATGTAAACACGCCTGCTCTCCCACACACCACCCCCCTCCCCTGGCAGAAGGAGCAATAGAAGAAGGCAATAGGAGTTGGAGTAGGAGGAGGAGGAGGAGCTGGAGTAGGAGTAGGACAAGAAGTAGGAGTACGAGTAGGATGAGGAAGAGAACGAGGAGGACGAGGAGGACGGGGATGAGAAGAAGCAGAAGGAGAAGGAGGAGAAGAAGATGAAGATGAAGACGACGATGATAGTGGAGAATGTGTGAAGATGTGAAAAATGAAGGAAAAAACTTGAAGTTTTAGGTTGAGAGTATAAAAATAAACATTCTCTAGTAAATGGAATAATTATTGAACCGAAAAGTACGTTATATCGAAAAGGACATTATAAGAAAAATAAGTATTGATAAAAACAATATATCTTATTGAAGCCATTGGAATGTTGGACGCGACCGCTCCAACAAAATTCACACACCTTCTTATGGGATGGAACAAAGGCCAAATACTATGTTCCTTCTCATAGATATTGTTTGCAATGCACAAAACAAACAAAAATAATAATTGCTAGTCAAAGTTGTGCTTGTATTGAAAACAACATCTCTAGAGCCCCAATACAACTAATTGGAGTTCCTCCAAGAAACAACTTTAACCCATTAAATAAGACACATAAAGACTAATAGAGAGAGAAAATGTGAATGCACTGCTAAAAAGTAAGAAACAATATCTTTGTATCTTGTTGAACTTGTAAACGTCCAAGCAGAGTTCCGCCCATTGCATGGATTTTAATGGAATACCATACACGCACATGCAAACACGCTTGCACATTTACTCACCCACCCACCCAAACACACACGAATACACACCCTTGTACTTGCATGCACACCCACACCCACACGTCCACAACCAAATGCACCCACAACCAAAGGTACTAATGCCCGCCCACCCACAAACACACCACACCCACCCCCTAGAAAAGGAGCAGAGGGTGAAGGAAGTAAGAGTTGGACTAGGAGTAGGAGGAGGCAAAGGCGGAGGAGTAAGAATAGGACGAGGAAGAGGACAAGGACGAGAAGAAGCATAATGAGAGGAAGGAGGAGAAGAAGATGAAGATGAAGATGACAACGATGGCGGAGAATGTGTGAAGATGAGAAAAATGAGCAAAAAAAATTCAAATTTTTAGGTTAAGAGCATAAATATAAATATTCCCTAGTAAATAGAATAATTACTTAACCGAAGAGTATGTTATTGTAAAAATGACCATTATCACAAAACTAAGCATTGATAAAAAAAATATACCTTATTGAAACCATAAGAATGTTGGATTTAAAAATTTATGCACCTTCTTATATGATGGAACAAAGGCCAAAATATATACTATGGCCAAAAAATATGTTTCTTCTCATAGATATTGTCTGAAATGCACAAACAAACAAAAATAATATTTGCCAGGCAAAGTTGTGTCTATATTAAAAAAGCATCGCCAGAGCCCCAATAAATCTAATCAGAGTTCCTCCAAGATACAACTTCAACCAAATAAAGACAAATAGAGAAAGAAAGTTAGAATTCAATGCTAAAAAGTAAGAAACGATTACCTTTGCATGATTGTTGAACTTGTACATATCCAAGCAGAGTTCCTCCAACATATAGTTTCAATCGAATACCACACACACGCACACGCACTCACCCAACCACCCGCACAAGAACCCAGACCCCTACACATGCACGCACACCCACACCGACTCACACTTGCCCACTGTAAAAGGAGAAGTGCTAGATAGTAGGAGTTGGATTAGGAGTAGAAGTACGAGTAGAGTAGGAGGAGGAGTAGGAGTAGGATAAGAAAGAGGACAATGATGAGGACGAGAAGAAGCAGAAGAAGTAGAAGATGATGATGATGATGAAGACGACGACTGCCATGATTGTGGAGAATGAGAGAAGATGAGAAAAATGAAGGAAAAAGTTAGGATTTTTTAGTTTTAAGAACATAAATATTTCCTAGTAACATGAATAATTATTGAAGCATACGTTATACTAAAATAGAATATTATAACAAAAATAAGCATCGATAAAAAAAAAATATACCTTATTGAAGCTATCAGAATGTTAGAAGCAATTAACTCTAGTAAAATTAATGCACCTTCTTATAGGATGATGGAACTAAGGCCAAAATATATGCAAACAAGGTTTCCATAGCCAAAACGTTCTTTGAAATTGCTATTGGCTTTAAATGCACAAAGCAAACAAAAAAAATATTTGCCAGGCATGCCGTGCCTGTATTGAAAAAGGCATCTCTAGAGCCCCAATAAAGCTAATCAGAGTTCCTCCAAGATAAAAGCTTCAACCCAATAAATGACACACATAAAGACAAATAGAGAAAGAAAGTTAGAAATCACTGCTAAAAGTAAGAAACGATGCCTTTGCACGCTTGTTGAACTTGTATATGTCCAAGCCGAGTTCCTCCTACATATAGTTTCAGTCGAATACCACACATGCACTTGCACGTAAGCTCACCCACCCACCCAGCCACCCACCCAGCCACCGCACAAGATCACACACCCCTACACATGCATACACACCCACACCCGCCCACTGCAAAAGGAGAAGTGCTAGATGGGAGTAGGAGTTGGATTAGGAGAAGAAGTATGAGTAGGAGTAGGACGCGGATGAGAATGAGGACGAGAAGAAGCAGAAGGAGAAGTAGAAGATGATGATGATGAAGACAACGGCGATGATTGTGGAGAATGAGAGAAAATGAGAAAAATGAAGGAAAAAGTTAGAATTTTTAGTTTTAAGAACATTAATATTCCCGAGTAACATGAATAATTACTAAAGTAGAAAGTACGTTATACTAAAAAAGAACATTATAACAAAAATAAGCTTTGGTGAAAAAAATTATTCCTTATTAAAGCCATTAGAATGTTAGAAGCAATTAACTCCTATAAAATTAATGCACCTTTTTATATGATGGAACTAAGGCAAAAAGATATACAAACAAGGTTTCCACGGCCAAAACTTTCCTTCATCCTTGTAATATATATTGTCTGAGATGCACAAAACAAACAAAAATAATAATTGCCTGGCAAGTAGTGCATGTATTGGAAAAAGCATCTCTAGAGCCTCAATACAATTAATCGGAGTTCCTCCAAGATACAGTTTCAACCCAATAAATAACACATAAAGAGAAATTGAGAAACAAAATGAGAAACATTGATAAAAAAAGAACATTATAACAAAAATAAACATTGATAAAAAAATATTGTACCATATCAAAGTCATTAGCATGTTGAATGAGACTGCCCACCGCAAAGGAGAAGTGCTAGATGGGAGTTGGAGTTGGATTAGGAGTAGAAGTACAAGTAGGAGTAAGACAAGGACTAGGAGTAGGACGAGGATGAAGATGAGGACATGAACAAGCAGAAGGAGAAGTAGAAGATGATGATGAAGATGATGATAAAGATGGCGACGACAATCGTGGAGAATGAGAGAGAATATGAGAAAAATGAAGGAAAAAAAATTAGACTTTTTAGTTTAAGAACATAAATATTCCCTAGTAACATGAATGATTACTGAAGTAGAAAGTACGTTATACTAAAACAGAATATTATAACAAAAGTAAGCATTGATAAAAAAAAAAATTATATTTTTTTAAAGCTATCAGAATGTTAGAAGCAATTAACTCCAGTAAAATTAATGCACCGTTTTATATGATGGAACTAAGGCCAAAAGATATATACAAACAAGGTTTCCATGGCCAAAATGTTCCTTGTAATAGATATTGTCTGAAATACCCAAACTAAACAAAAATAATAATTGCCTTGAAAGTAGTGCATGTATTGAGAAAAACATCTCTAGAGCCTCAATAACACACACACACATAAAAACAAATAGAGAAACAAAATGAGAAACATAGATAAAAAAAACAAATTACCTTATTGAAGCCATCAGAATGTTAGATGAGACTGCTCTAGCAAAATTTATACAACTTCTTATATAATGGAACAAGGGTTAAAATATTTGCAAACAGGGTTTCTAGGGCCAAAAAATATGTTCCCTGCCATCGATATTGTCTGTAATAGAAAAAAAAAATAAAAAAAAATAATTGCATGGCAAAGTAGTACATGTATTGAAAAAAGTACCTGTAGAGACGGAATACAACTAATTGGAGTTTCTCCTAAATACACCTTCAACCAAATAAATAACATACACAAAGACAAATAGAGAGAGAAAATGTGAATGCATTGCTAAAAAGTAAGAAACAATACCTTTACATGCTTGTTAAACTTATACATGTCCAAGCTGAATTCTTCTTACATACAGTTTCAATCAAATACCACACACATGAACACACGCACACACGCACAATCACCCACCCAAATGCACACGAACACACACTCCTGCACATGCTCGCACACCCACCGCCACAACCATATGCACCCATAACCAAATGTACACACGCCTGCCCACACACTTCAACAAATCCCTACAGATGGAGAAGAGGGTGAAGGGAGTAAGAGTTGGAATAGTAGGAGGATGAGGAGGAGGAGGAGGAGGAAGAGGAAGAAGAGTAGGAGTTGGAGTAGGACATGGAAGAAGACAAGGAGGATGTTGACGAGAATGAAGGGATGGAGGAGAAGAATGAGAGGAAGATGATGATGATGATGAAGATGAAGATGAAGATGAAGATGAAGACGATGACGTCAACAACAATGGTGGAGAATGAGAGAAGATGAAAATAATGAAGGAAAAAATTGGAATTTTAGGTTAATAAAATAAGTATAATATTCTCTAGTAAAATACATAATTATTGAAACAGAGAGTTCGTTATAATAAAACTGAACATTATAACAAAAATAAACATTGATTAAAAAACTTATACCTTGTTGAAGCCATCAAAATGTTGGAGACAATCACTTCAGCAAAATTCATGAACATTTTTATATAATGGTACGAAGGTCAAAATATATATACAAACAAGATTTCTAGAAGCCAAAAAATATGTTCATTGTCATAGATATCGTAACAATCGCCTTGCAAAGTAGTACATGTAACGAAAAAAATACCTCTAAAGCCTGAATGCAACTAAAGACTTCCTCTTAAATGTAGCTTCAACCAAATAAACAACATACATAAAGAAAAATAGAGAAAGAAAATGAGAAAGTATTGCTAAAAACTAAAGAAACATTATCTTTGCATCCTTGTAGAACTTGTACATGGAGTAGAAGAAGATGAGAAAAGGGAGTAAGAGTTGAAGAAGTAGAAGGTGGAGGAGGATGAGGAGAAGAAGAAGGTTAAAGGAGGAGGAGGAGGAGAAGGAGAAGAAGAAATGAGGGTACAGTCTCAATTCATATTTATTTTGTCGAAAATGTTTAAACTTATCCATCCTTTGGTTTTAACAGAAATCAAGGTTGTGAAAGAATTGTATCGGCAAAATGTATTCTATGTCGTTTTCGTGCTATATCAATTACACCTAAGTTATACTACACTATTGAAGTAATCAATAAATGCATTCGGATCCCTTTTCCCACAACAAAGCATAAGAACATCAAGATTTGGTTGAAAAAAAAGAGAGCAAAATAATGTCACAAAATAGACGAGCAATTAATCCACAAAAGGATTCAACAATTAACAGAAAAACTCATACCATTTTTTGTTCAGCATTCATGACTGCAGCAAATAAATGCTCCAACACTCGAAAAAATTAGTTGATTTCCCTATAAAAACTCCTTCGGAGTTTGTGGAACATTTGAAAGAATTCAAAAAGAAAGTAAAATTTATGACATATCATACATTTCCACTTTTACTCAGAGATTTATTTTAGCTTCATGCTTCTCACTGATTCAAAATACAAAAAACACCTGTTTAGAAAAGCATCAAAATAGATGACTGTATGAGCTTATACTTTTTTTTTCTCGATGCAAAATGAAAATTAAAAAAACAAACAAAAATAGTCTATGATAAAATACCACTACATTACTGGTACAGTATAATCCTTTTGAATTAACCAAAAAAATTAGCAAAAAACATTATCACAAGGGGAGGGAGGGAGGCAGGAAACACTTGTTGGCGTATTTGAATTTGGCAGAATAGTAATTAATTATAGACTTTTCTGGAAATCATTGCGATGAAATAAGCGAGTTGAGAAGAAGGAAGAATTAGATCGAGCTGTATGTAAGAATGCACAGCGAAAAAATTCCTCAAACTCATCTTATAAAATTGCTCCACAAGTTTCTCCAGATTGATAAATCACAAGCGTTTCCTCTTAGTGGCGAAGTGTACTACGTAGTATAAAACTAGAGTAACACTTAACAAATCCACAGCCTAAATATCTTTTCAAGAGAGAGAGCTTTTGTGTATTTTAGATCATTCCAAGGCCAGCCATTACACTGTAATTACTTTTGAGCTTGCAACGGTATGTAACGTATGGCTGAAGGGACCACCAAGTGTAGCACTATAATTACTTAATGCCATACGTTACTACAAGCTGAAGGGAGGGGTTGGGGTCAGCCCACGTGGGCGCCCCTCCTGCCCTCCTGCTAACATCTCGCACTTGCACACAGTGGGCATGACCCCAGGTCTGCATCTCTATAATGTTCTCAATCTTGTTCATACAAGTAAATAGTCCGTGCGACCACCAAGCACATCTATAGAAAGGTGGGAGTACATATGTAACGCCCCGTTCCCAGAGGTCCAGAGAGTTAACTCTTAATACCTAAAATCAACTTAAATAATACAACTATAAAATCCAGAAAATCCCATAAAATATTAATCCATTTAATCAATCCAAATATCTAAGTTCCTCCAAGGAGACAATAAAGCAAATCTCAATAACATAATTTAAAAACTCTCAAAAACTCGAAATTATCCTTAACTCATCAAATCAAAATACCCGAAAAATAAAATCAGTTTACTAACTACGACTCTCAAATAAGCACTTGTACCCTTAGGCACTTATTCCACTTCGATCATCACACCTTGCTAAAACTTTTTACTCTTGTTCTCCAGCTAAACCATCAAAATTATCTGAAAAATATATGGAGATAAGGGGTGAGTTATCAACAACTTAGTAAGTAGAGAACATATACCAGTGTGTAAACATGAGCATTTGCAGAGATCAGAATGCAAAACAAAACATTTTCATTTTCGGAGTGCGAAAGCAAAATATGTTATCAAAATATCAGAGCAAAGATTTAGAAATAATTTCATTCAAAAATATCTTTTGGCATAGCATAAATGATCATCATCATCATCAGAACATCATATCAGAACAGAAGCCATGTATAACCCTCGTGGTAGGGTTGTGCATCTGCGGATAGCCAAGCAGAATATACATCACTCCGTCACCAAGGTATGCACTCAAAACAGAGACCACTACTATAACCCGTGACAGGGTCGTATCCATTACTATAATCCGTGGTTGGGCTGTATCCACCATTATTACCTGTGGTTGGGCTGTATCCACTATTGTAACCCGTGGTTGGGTCGTATCCACTATTATAACCCGTGGCAGGGCCGTAACTGAACAGAGTAGAAACAGAATCAAATTTAGAATCAAAGAGTCATGCCAAAGGTTTTCAGAAATCACATCTTATCCAAACAGAGTACTGAACAAAATCATATCATCTTTGCAATCAAAGCATATCTAAAGCATATTTACATAATTATGCACAAATTTTCATATTCGCTCTTTTTGCATAGATCAGAAATAGAATGTCAAAAATAAGCTTATGTCTACACCAGTCATGATGAAAAATACTTTCTTCTTAAACAAAATCTCATGAATATGCAGAACAAATAACTGAGGTAGTTCAAATTTCTTTCCTTAACCAAATATATATATTTTTCAAAAAAAGTCAACCTCAGCTCATTTTATTTTCATGTAAAGTCTAGTATAGGAATCCCGCTTACTTAGATTTCTTAGCTTTTTCGGAAGTTTTCTAAAAAATATCGAACAATAATTAATCGCCACCTATAACATAATAATGCAATTTTCATAAATTTCCAATTGAATACATATTTCAATATTTAAGCCTAAGATGCTAAAATGACCTATTTTATTATTGCTCAAAACTTAAAATTCTCATAATTTCCAAAATACCCTCATTTTCCCAAAACCATCAATATCCACTTAATCGAATTCGTAATGAATAAGAATTTAATCGAGCAAGTATTAAAATAAATATAAAACTCAATAAAAATTAATATTCAAAATATCTAAAATACCAGCAACATTTTTTAAATAAAAAGAATACATTGGTTACTAAAATTTCCATAAAATAAGTCATAAAAAACTCCTCTCTTAAAAAATTGGTTTACTTGCTTTAATTAACAATATTATTAAAATAAAAATATAATATTTATTGAAACTTAAAGCAAAACTCATATATATATATAAGGTCAAAACTAGTAAGTACCCAAGTTAAAACTTTACTTATATATATATATATATATAGGTACATATATATATATATATATTATTTATAAAGACACCTTATGAATGAAACAAACGATAAACATACACATGAATAATATAAAATGCAGCGGCGACAGGGACTGAAGGTAATGTGCGACGGCGCAGTGTGTGATGGAAGGTGGTGCACTCGGTGGCTATGCACTGGACAAGAAAGAGAGAGAGAGATGCACGGTGAGAGAGGGACAAAGTCATAAGGGAAAAAAATACGTGAGAGGCATGAAGTATTTTCGACAAGGCTTACCAAGCTGATGATGAACGTACGGCTGATCAGGGCTGACGAAGAGTGTTTGGACGACGGTTTGAGGTTTGGCTAGGTGCTTTTCCATCGTCTAACGAGGCTAAAAAACTGAGGGAAGGGGGCGATTTTCTTACTCTGTTTTGGGGTGTCGAAAACAGAGTGGGATGGCGGTTTGTGTCTTCCTCCATGTAGAGGAGATCTCGCTCGAGGCAGTGGCTGGCGGCAAGGATCCTCTTGCGTTACAATGATCTGCTGGTTTCCGTGAGTGGAGTTGTAGTCTGTGAGTGGGTTGTGCTGTGGAGAAGCCGTGGTTGCTGTTTGTGTGGGAAGGAGTTGCTAGTGGCGATAACGAACGTAACAAAGGCATTCTCTACGCATGGCTATTGTGTGCGTATAAATATGATGCGAAAATCCTAGAGATAAGAGAAACGTGTGTGCGGATGAAAGGCTGAGTCATGTGTGTGCATGCATGCTGTGGACGAGAGGAAGACCTAGGGGGAAAAGAAAATAGATGGAAAGAATAAAACGTTCGGAAGTTAACGTGTGAAAAAAAAATAGAATAAACTAAAACAAAATAAATAAATAAAAAAAATTGAGCTTGATTGGGTCCGAGTGTTACAACATACACCAAATCTCTCCCAGCATAATAACATCCCTAAAGTGTCTGGTCATGTCCTAGACTCATTCGATCGCATTAAGATCAAGTATTTTCGAACCCTCTTGAGTTAAAAATCTCAGAACAATGCTTGACTACCTCCAAATCATTTCAATGTGTTTACAACCTTTAGCCGCTACCAAGATGTAGCGTCATTGTTTGACGTCAGCAAACACTATCGAAGATACGATATCGAAGAGTCTTCCCTTTGCACTCATATCACTCAATTTTGGTCGAATCGCTTTCTCAGCAATGCCTCTTTAGACCGTATCAATCATGGCCATAGACAACATGCCAAAGTAGCAGACATCACAGCTTCCATCTCGTGACATAGTCAAAAGTAAAGGACATTTAAAAAAAAAATGAGACTCACACAGTGAGAAAGAGGGGAATCTTTTAGTCACTTACTCATATGGTCATGTATGCACATGTAATATGAAACACATGCTACGGTGGATTTCTTTTTCTCAAAGAGCATATGTCTATATCAACACCGTTTAGATCTTAGTCTAGTCGCTCCTTAAGCGTCTAACCCGAATTCCTCTATTTGCATGCCTCAAAGGCATCAAAGAGGATCTCGCATCTGGCTAACAACAGGCTACATGGATGGTGGGTAACCTATGCATAGTCCTTTCAATGGACCTCATCTTAGCTCTCACTAAGGCGACATATGTTTGTGTCAACCAGCTTATCCCTTTGGACAAGTACCTAGGAACACAATGTCTCATCTCTACTCGCTACTCGAGCACTAGAGGCGATCGCTCGTGTGAGTGAGCCGATCTTAGCCTGTTGATATATCTTGTGTGTGTGTATTAGAAAAAACAATACGATAAAGAATTGAATAATATTGTATTAATATCCCAAAGGAAAGGTTACATCTCAATGTCATTTAAAACACAAATTACATTTACAGTCTACGCAGTCCTAGATTCCTAACATGAGCCTCGAAGACATCTCTTGCTATAGGCTTCGTTAAGGGATCAACAACCATGCGACTCGTAGAAAGATGTTTCAGAACCACTTCCTTTTGCACTACCATGTCTCTGATGTAGTGATATCTGATATCTATGTGTTTGGTTCTTCCATGATACTTTGAGTCCTTAGCATATGCGAGAGTTGTCATACTATCGCAGAATATTGTCACTGGATTTGAAGTATCTGTGCCAATGTCTAAATGTTTGAGGAACCTCTGTAACCTAACAACTTTTTGAACTGTTGCAGAACAAGCTATGTATTCTGCCTCCATAGTGGATAAAGCTATACAGGGTTGTTTCTTGCTGCTCCATGTAATGGCCCATTTGTTGAGCAGAAAGACATACCCAGTGGTTGATATGCGCTCATCTAGGTCATTGCCCCAATCGGCATCACTGTAACCTCTTAGCTGCAAAATTGAACCCTGATAACACAAAACATAGTCCGCTGTTCCTTTGAGATATCGCATAATCCTTTTGACTGCTTTTCAGTGAGCCAGTATAGGGTTAGATTGGAATCTACTCACTAAGCCAATTACATTAGCATATGTTAGCCCGAGCACACATCATTGCATACATCAGACTACCCACAGTATTAGCATAAGGGACACGGGCCATCTTTTCATTTTCTCTTTGAGTCTTAGGACACAACTCTTTAGATAAGTTCTCGCTTCTCGCAACAGGGGTGTCAATGAGTTTACATCCATTCATTAGGAAGCGCTCGAGGACTTTCTTTATGTAAGTCTGTTGGGACAAACACAAAAGTCTCTTTGAGTGATCTCTATAGATTTTATCTCCCAGAATGTATTCTGCCTCTCCCTTATCCTTCATCTCTTATCCTTCATCTCAAAATTGAAGGATAACCACTCTTTTGTGGCGACTATCAACTCTTTATCATTTCCAGCTAGTAGTATGTCGTTAACATACAATGACAATATAATGAAACTCTTCTTAGACCTTTTGACATAGACACAATGAGTAAACCCATTCGAGAGAATGTCTCGATGGAATCTGAGGTACCATTGTCTAGATGATTGTTTTAGGCTAAATATAGATCGTTTGAGCTTGCATACTTTGTGCTCTTGACCTTTGACCACAAAACCTGTTGGTTGATCCATATAGATCTCCTCGTCTAGTTATCCATTGAGAAATGCTGTCTTAACGTCCATCTGGTAGAGTTCCAAATCCATGTTTGCTACTATAGTTGGAATCAGGCGAATTGAGGCAAATCTCACCACATGTGAAAATGTTTCCTCATAGTCTATACCCTCTTGTTAAGTATATCATTTCACTATTAAGCGAGATTTGTACTTATCTATTGATCCATTCGACTTGCGTTTGACCTTAAGAACCCATTTGTTTCCAATAGTCTTACGCCTTGTCGGTAGATCAACTAGATCCCAAACCTGGTTAGTCTTCATAAACTCAATCTCATCATTAAGAGTTTTCATCCACTCATCTTTAGTAGAAGACTCATCTTTAGTAGAAGATGAGAGAGCCTCATGAATTGTCCTGGGCTCGTCATCATCATGCAGAGCTATCATAAAAGCTTCACCTTCAATCTCAAAACGACGATGGTGAATACTTTCACTTTCACGTGTGCTTCTACGCGGCTGAGGTTGTTGTGATTGATTGACAAGTTGTGTGCTCCCACTCGAATTCAAATCCTTTTTATAATTTGTAGGAGTTTGAAGAATTTCTTCCTCATTCTCAACTAAATTCCTTGGAACACTTTCCTCTTGTTCCACAATCTCATGAAGTTCTAAACTCCTATCAACCTCACCTCTACTTGGAAACTTATCTTCAATGAAATCCACATCTCGTGACTCAATCTCAGTCACACTTCCATCAGATTGTTCACCTATCCACATATACTCTTTAGAGTGTTCTGAGTACCTTATAAAGATACACTTCTTCCCTCTAGGGCCTAACTTCCCATTCTTATGAGAAAGATTGTGAACAAAACCCGTTGAACCTCATGGCCGCAAGTTACTCAACTTGAGTTTCTCGCCTGTCCATAGTTCATATGGGGTGGAAGTTACTGATTTGAAGGGCACTCGGTTAAGAATGTAGGAAGCAGTCAAAAGAGTATCTCCTAAAAAAGAAATTGGTAGGTTTGCTTGCGCCATCATCGACCAAACCATCTCATGCAGTGTTCGATTTCTCCTTTCCGCCTAGCCATTTTGCTGCGGCGTACTCAGCATCGTCAACTGTCTTTTGATTCCTTTTTCATCACAGAGCCTTTTAAATTGCTCAGAGAGATATTCTCATCCTCGGCTAGTTGTTAGTGTTTTTAAAATCTTGTCTTGCCCTCACACTTATTGGACCACATATATCTGAGTGGACTAATTGCAGTGGAAAAGATGCCCTAGTGGCTTTCCAAACAGTTTTCTCTTAGCTTTTCCCATTAGACAATGTTCATGTGTGGGCAAGATGATCTTAGCGAGATTGACACCTTCTTAATTTGTCCAGCAGCTACTTGCGCTTAGGCCTTGATGCCTTACGTGAACCAGAATCAACTACATAGGCCGTGTGATTGGGCCTAGCAGCCTCTAGGCGCTTAGCTTCCAATTCCAAGTGATGCGAGACATCATCAAAGTCTTTGATATTCTCGTTATGTGCTAGGTTCTGGCTCATATTCTCCCAAGAATTCGGTAGTGATCTTATCACTGCCTGGACTTGCTGTTCATCAGTCAGGTTGTTTCTTGTTGACTTAAGTTCGCGGATCATGGTCGACATAGCCCTAAGATGCTGCTTTATCGTGTGGTCAGAGCGCATCTTATAGGAGTCAAACCTCATGGTTAATCCACGCAACCTAGTGGCTGAAGTTCCACCAAACTTCAACTTCAAAGCCTCCCACATGCTTTGGGCAGTGCCATCGATCTCGAACTCACACATTAGATCATTGTGCATGCTACTTAACATAATTATGCACGCGCACCGACTTTTTCTTAGCCCATTGAGTATGGGCTAGTTGATCTATCTTATGTTATTCCGAGGTCCCTTCCCCGAGCGCAGTAAGGGAGTGAGATAAGACCTTCAAGACCTCTTGTTCATCTAAGACATTTTGGATCTTGAGATGTCAAATGTCGTAGTTCTCCCCATCCAATTTCTCCCATTTGTTTAAAACGACAACTATACTCTTGGATGCCATTTCACTACAATACGCAAAGAAGAGATATTACACACACTTAAGAAATCTTCCGCGTCCATCCAAGCTAGAAAAAGAATAATTTAGATATGTCGCAAGATCGAAAAATCGCTAGGTTTCAGAATCATCTCTTGTGCCACAATATCCAATTATTAAATTTTTAACCTAATTCCCGCACAAATTTAAAAAAAATATGAGAGAATTAATCATCATAAATCTCAACCATACGCCCACTATCTTAAGTAGTCATCTAGCCTTAGTCACATGTAAAGACATAAGCTACTAAAATCGCAGTAACCTTTTGGGCCAGTTTACAAGGATAGCTACTCCAACCACAACAACCTTTTGGGCCAGTCTACAAAGATGGTTCATATAAGACCATTACAGTCTATTTTTCTTGTTCCATCAGTGCATTTGCAGTTCTTACTGGGGCCACCATGGTCTTTTGGCAATACAGTGCATTTACAGTTCTTACTGGGGTTACTACTACAATTCTTTCAATCTATAATTTACACTGACAATTCTAACTAAGACTACTTAGTGAGAATTTTTCTATTTTATCATTAAAGACTAATGTATAAACATTCAAGCCTAACATTCATAAATGATAAAATAATCACATATCCACATGTTCAATTCATATATACATGTAATCACATTTAATCTAAAAAATTGAATAAAAGATCACATGTAATATAACATAATGGAATAAAAATAGCATGAATATAACTATATATTCACATATAATCACATTTAATCTAAAATATTAAATAAAAGATCACATATAATATAATATATATCTAAGCATATATTAAATCATGCAAACAATTTTTTTTTTAATAGAAACGAAATAAATGTATAACAAATATATTTAAAAACCCCACCTAAATTAAGGGGAAGTTGCACTCCAGTGGTGCGACTATTACCTTAATTTGACTAGGTGGTCATGGTTCGAGTCTTACAAGTGTCACTTTTATCCCTTTTATTTCTACAAAAATTGGGCTCAAGGCAGCAAAAAAAAAAAGCCCAGACTTTTTTTTTTTTATTTTAAAAAAATTGATGGCCGAAATCCCCAGCCCAAGTCCAGATTAAAAAAAATAGCCATGAGGCCCAGGCCCAGTTAAAAACAGATGACCTTAGGTCATCTTCTACCTCCACTAAGGCACTTCACATGAACAGTGCCTCTTCTTCGCAGTGGCTCAATCTACTACTGCCCATCGACGGGAGAAAGAAACTCGGAGTCGCCGCTGCAATCTTGTGGTGCACGCAGGACCACTCGGTGCTCGCAGGACCCCTGTGGTGCTTGCGGCACCCCCCAAGTGCGCACAGCCCCTCCAATAGAGGTTTTTATTTATTTATTTATTTTAAATAAAAAAAAAGGATAAAAATGACACCCAGACAAATCTCAAGCATATGCGAGAAAATAAAAAAATATAAAGTGGAAGCAAGTATAAAAGCTCTGATACCAATGTAAGAATGCACAACTGAAAAATACCTCAAGCTCAGCTTATAAAATTGCTCCACAAGTTTTTTCAGATTGAAAAATCACAAACGTTTCCTCTTAGTGACGAAGTGTACTACGTAGTATAAAATTAGAGTAACACTTAACAAATCTACAACCTAAATATCTTATCAAGAAAGAACAAAAAAGAGAGAGAGCTTTTGTGTATTCTAAATCATTCCAAAAAACCAATTGCAATTACTTTTGTGGACATTAGAAGCTGCAACAGTATGTAACATATGGCATTAAGCCATCCGTTACAGGTTAAGTAACGTATGGCTTAACTACAAGTTGAAGGGAGAGGTTAAGTAACGTATGGCTTAACTACAAGTTGAAGGGAGGGGTTGGGGTCAGCCCACGTGGGCGCCCCTCCTGCTAACAGTGAAGAAGCAAAAGAATAAGCTATCTCTCTGCTACAGAGTCGGGACAACGGCAACAGAGCAAAACTCTTTTTGGCAACCCCTCACACAGAAAATCAAATGAGCAAATTAAGAGTTATGTTTGACTAAAAAAGAATAAAAGGAAACTAAATGTATATGGTTCTACCAAAGTTGATTAAAAAAAACTTATGAATCGATAATCCAGATTGGTTCCGAAATAAAACTCTGCTTTAGATTCAATCAGATCTCTCCTATGGAAATCAAAATCCAAATGTCTCAGGTCCAGCTAATGACAACGTTATCTCACCATTGGATATCGTGACTCTAGCAATAGCAAAACAGAGGATTATATCACTCCGCAATCCATGCACGGGACAATTGCAAGACAAAGGAAAACTATGTTTGGAAGTCCAGCTATGTATACTCTGTTTTATACGCAAATTTAGCTTGTTGTACATAGCCTTACTATAGGCTTCGTATATCATGTAATTGCATGTATATAAGGAATGGAAACCTTTTCTCTATCTCACCTGTGAGATAGAATTTCTCAAGAGTTCTCTAGCAGATAGATATAAAAAAAAATAAAAAACACTAAATCATACCATAAAATAAAATCCGATTGCAGATTCAATCCATTGATGCGAAAGAAATCAAAACGGTTGTAAATTTCACGCAAAACTAATAGATCAAAAAGTAAACAAAAATAGATGAATTGAGAACTAAAAAAAGAATCTGAAGTACCTCTTGCAGTTGCCCCGGGGGGGAGGAGAGGGGGGGGGGGGGGGGGGGTGACAGCAACTCCTGTGGCCATCTCTTGTTGTTTTCATTGAGAGTTCTAGCAAACAATGCATCTATAGCTCGATAACATAGACGAGTCGACGGCGAAAACACTTGGAGACAACTGTTGCGCATTTCTCCTCCTTCTGCATCTGCATTGAGTCATCGCCAGCCCGTCGAACCTAAATACCTCTCTCTCTCTCTCTCTCTAATTGATTTGTTGTGTTTCTTTCTCTCAACATGAGGCAGTGTTTTGCAATTACGGAATACGGAGGAACATTGCCTTGTAAAAAAAATACGAAATGAAGAAGATACGAGAATTCTTAACTTTTGTTTTGATTCTTTTGAATATTGTAGACGTTAATATATTTCTCAACGGGCTTGTAAGTTTTGAAATTCCTAGCCGCTAGTAGTTTTTAAGTGAAAATATGAAATAGAACGGCCAAATTTATGTTCTGGAAATTTCTAGTCGTTGCTGCTTGTTTAGTCATTTTATTTTGTGAAGAATATGATTTAGGAGTAACTTTTGTTTGTGGGAGAATTTCTGACCGTTGGATGTATATCAAATCGAAAGTACTGGGCTATATATATAGAAAAAGATAAGGATAAGATTACTCTCTTACTATTCATTTATTATTATTTTTTTATATTTATTTTTTTTAATTTTTCATTTTACTTCATAGATAAAGAAATGATTATTAGTAAAAAAATACTTTAAAAAAGTGATAAAAAATAAAAAAATTTCAATACACTATAAATAGTAAATGAATAGTAAGAGGGTAGTAACCCTATCCATTATTTACTGTGCACACCCCACACCCTACGAAAAAAAAATTGTCAAGAGTGAAGTATATGAATGAATAGCGACTGATGTATAGTAAAATCTACAATTGTTGTAGTCTCGCCATTCTTCCTCCCGAATTTCCTTCTATAAACAAAGAGCTCAAAAGCCTACCCTTCAAATAAGTTCAAGAATATTATGCACCTCAATTTTCTCAGGAGAGAGTAGAGAGTAGACTATACAAGTTAATTAGCAATTGCGTATACTTTACCGTTTATTAAACATGCAATCATCCCCAAACTAGAACATTCTTAGCAATTCCGTCAATTTAAAATTTTAAATCATCCCCAAACTAGAACATTCTCAGCAATTCCATCACTTTATATCGCCTAAATGCAACATATGAGATACATTTTCTTCCAATTGATCAATGACTTCATTGTGATTTATGTAGGCCCCACTTTGAAAAAGTAAAAACAAAAAAAATCATTATTTATTAGTTAGACCCACCTTTTTACAAAACACCTGTACGAGACTTGTCTATTTAGAATTTATACCAAATATTACTCATTTCCTAATACTTGAATTCATCCATCTTAAAATTCTCACTCTTATATTTTAATCTTCGAACTCGGGTAAAACAGAATAAAACAGAAGATATTGGGGGTGATTAAGAACATATCAAGAGTCAAGACGCCCCCTTTCTGCAGGGATTATGATGGAAAATGTTCCGCCAAAGAATTTCACATGCCAAAGAATTGTCTATCAATTGTGGTCCGTGGAGGAGTTGTAAATGCCAAATCCAGCATATAAACCCCTTTTACATTCTTTTCAGAGTGTATCGACAGATTTTTTTGTTTTTGTTTGCTATAAAGGTTCATTATTATTGGGCAATTTGCACGCAGCTATGCTACTATCCTTTGACTTGTATTGGCCAAGCATTTCAGCAACAGTTCTGCAACGACATTCCTTTCCTGGCCGGATCACATCTCCATAAACAGCCATGTCGATTATATCAAGCTCCTTATCTGCAAGTTGGAGAAATATGTGGTTTTTAGATCAAAGAGCAGGCAGCCGATACACAAGTAACAAAAGAAAACGATTTACATCCAGTATGTGCCAAATTAATTATTCAAGTCGAAAATACAGTTCAGTTTAGGTCAAGGAGATTGAGCTCAATTGCTCAACCAAGGATTTTATCGCATGGAGTCAATCATAATACATCTGATTGGTAGCTTATTTATTCATAGGCTTACTCAAATCACACACAAACACTCACCATGTCCTACAGATTGTGAGAAGTAAGTTGAAATCAGACTTTTCAATAAATACATCCTACAATGAGACTCTTCTTATTAATGAAAAGAAAATATATAAACAGTTTTCAAACCTTCCAAAATAACAATGTATGCATGGCTGGAACAAATCCTAGATACTTTCCCACACCCTGCAACTAACATCCAAATCTTCTTTAACTTTTACAGACCACAAATAAATTGGGTGAGATCACAATCTTCCATAACCTCTCATCCCACCAGTTAGGCATTAGATTGCAGCTTTCAGAAACCAAACCGATACATTGATACCCCTCATTCTGTCCAACACCAAGGTTAAATTATGAAGCCTCTCAGTTCAGAAACAAGGGCGGAGTACATGTAAAAGACCTCAACACAATAATGATTAGATCAATTGTACTGGAAACACCTAAAATGAGTTATTAGATATTCATACAATGAAAGTCCCTCCTGATTCCATCCATTTCTTGCCTGAAATCGAATGAATTGAACTTTGAAGAGGAACCTGTCACATTTTCAACCAAGCCACCGCTTCTTATGAGGTAGATATGAAGAATTCCAAAGGGAAGGAAAGGCCATGGAGCTGAAATTCGGCTGCTAAGTACCTCCCACAAGGCAAAAATAGGTTGACCAACCCACGACCAACATATCCTGCATCTAGAAACGTATTATATGGTATAGATATTTTCAGGCAAAACATGGGCAAGTCTTTGGTTGGGTAATGGTAAGCTGATTCAATTCTGTGATGATGTTTAGCTGTGGCACTCTCCTCAGAGATGCATGCCCCCAATATATCAATTCTCAAGGTTCTCATGACCTCAAACTGATAGGCTATATTCAGTATGAAGGAGAACAATAAAGAAATAAATAGAAGATAATCCATCTTCTTATGAGCACATCTACCTAATATGTAACAAGACATCAATTCGAAAATCAGGTGACTGAACAAATCTGGATTTGATCTTTAACTATAACTATTCATAGAACATCATGGGGATAAACCGCTTGATAGGCCATTTGAAAAACGTAACACATAACTCAAATGGCTGAAACTCAAAACTGTTAGAGATGCAATATAAGGAATATCTGGACTTGAATTTGATTCTTTAACAACAGTGCCCTTATTTGGTGCCAGATCTTTTCCCAATAATGGGCACAGGCAAGGAACAAACTCTTACTAAAGTGATGACAACAAGAATATTTGTCATATTGCCAGCATGTCCAAATAATGCAATCTTTAAACTCAGAAAACAACAATCGAACAATCATAACTTACCATGACAATGAATCTTTGAACCGAATTATCAAAAAAAAAAAAAAAAAAAAAAAAAAAAGAATCTTTGAACCTAAATTGTAGCTTTTATAATAATTAAAAAATAAAACATAATTCCTCCAACAGAATCATCATCTTTTTGAAGTGGGTTTAGAATCAAATAACCAAGCGCACCAACTAAGCAGCTCTAAATAAATGAAGAAAAATAAGCATTTCACATTTGACTGAAGAGAAGAGAGTCCTGCAAACGTACCTGTAAACTTGATATCACAGGAGTAACCTCTCAACTGAGTTGGATCCACACTGTCTTTGTCTGATTTAAATCTATTCACCATTGTTTGAAGTATTTGACAATTATCATATGTAGATTCACCACCTGGAACACTATCCCAGTTCACAAACTACTCAATTTTTTTTTTTAATAAGTAATTTTGATTTTATTTAAAAAAATTGAAAGGCATAGGCAGAGTACACAGGAATATACAAGTAGGAAAGGCACAAACTACTCAGTTCTATATCGAGATACAAATCACACAATCCAAAATATACCTTCTGCCAATGGTCGAGAGAAGAATGAGAACGAAAAACAATAAACTTCACGAATGTTTATGTTTTGGTGCCGTAGTTTCCAATAAACTAACACGCGATGTAAGCCACCTTTCTTGGCCATCACTTCTCGGCAATTGAAAAGAGAAGCGAGAGGAATGAGCGCACTGCACAATAGAACCCGACAAAAGAACTCCCAATTCTCAATACGATTAGCAAGAAAAAAATAGCCAATATAACCTTCTCCAACTAAACCTACAAACCCGTTTTGAAACTTAACTCGAGAAGCTCAAATTTGCAAGGCGAAGCTAAAAACCAAGCTCCCAGCAAATTCTCCCGAAATGACAAATAAAACTAAGAAGAAAAAAGAAAAACCCAGAAACAAATGCGTTCGAATGCAAAAGATTATGATCAGAGAGAGAGAGAGAGGACCTTTGGAGAAGGGGACGATGTGATCGTACTCAAAGCAGAGGCAGCCCTGACAGTTGCAGAAGCCCTTGCAGACGATGTTGCCCGCTGCGTCCTTGCGCCACCTCTCTGGATGTCTTCCTATAAGCGTCTCTGCCTTTGCTCAGCACTTGCGCTTCGTGTTCGAGTCGAAACACCTCGGCCTGTCCCCAACATTACTACCACTGCTATTGCTGTTAGCACCACCGCCTCTAGAACGATGAGGCGAAGAAGAAGAACTCATCTACCTACCACCCGCTCTTCCTTCTTCTCTCTGGTTTACTCGGAGGAGAGAGAGAGAGAGAGAAACGGTATGGGACTGATAGAGAGAGCTCTCCAACCGTTCGTCGGATTGTCCTAATCGATGATAAACGCAACCCCCTTTTTTTTATTTTTTTTCGCGCGCGGAAGGAAAGACTCGTTTTATTAATGAATTGAAGTTACAACTGTGATTTATCATCAGCTCTGGAGCTTCTCCATATACAAATTCTTTTGTGACAGACGTTATTTTAACTTCTCAACAAACTCTTTCTTAACAGAGAAGTGCTCTGTAAAACAGAACTTAAAGGTCTCATCTATCCTCTGTTCTCTCAGGAAGGAAGAGTACGGGATACTAGGGGTGCTACCCACCCTCTACGGGGCGGGGGCACCCCTTCCCCGAAGCTCGACTCGCATGGAGGGGGGGGGGGTTTTCACCCCTGTCCCGGTGGGCGGGGTGCGAGGCGGATTGCCGCCTCTTTTTACTTAAAAAAAAAACTAGATTTATTTAATTTAAAAATTATTTATAAGTGAAAAAGTAATTAAAAATATATTTTTAGATCCAAATTATAAATTTAAATTTTGTAAATATGACTATAATTTAAAAACTATGTAATTTTTAAATTTACTAGTGCATATATTTGTGTAAATTGTAGTGTATTAGTTTTTAAACTATGTTGGTTTTAAATTTGCCAATACATATTTTGTGAACAAGTCTAACAAATTGTAATATATATTTATTATATATACACAATTTGGAAAATATAAAGATATATTTAATAATATATATATATATATATATATAAATGGGAGCGGGGGAAATGCAAGGCGGGGTTGGGCCCTTCCCGCCACCCGCCCCCCTAGGGGCCCTAGATGAGGGGCAGGGGGCCCCGCCCCCGCATGGGAGGAGCGGGGTTGCTTGCCCCGCCATGCGGGGGCGGAGCGGAAGCTCCCACCCCTTTCGTTAGATCTGAAGTTTGGGAGAGTTTAGAGAGTTTGTGAGGATTTTTTGGGCTATGCTCCCACCCTCTTTACAATACTTTTCATAACACATAATGTAAAATAAGAATATTTTTGTAAAGTGGTATTACTTTTATATAATATTTTATAATAATACCCTTTATTTCAAAATATAATTATAAAATATTTTGTGAAAAATATTGTGCATTTATCATTTTTTATCACCCAATAGCTCCTATCCTTCGACTTTTTCTTTACAATTTCTTTATTTATAAAGGTTTTTTCGTGTTCATCTCTCCTACCGACTCAATAAATACGGTTATCTATTCAAAATGATTTTATCAATTACTTCTCATTCACTGAAATTATTAAATTAATGATAGTGATAGGATTACTATTCTCTTATTATTCATTTACAACTTATAATGTATTTCAATTTTTGTTTAATTTTTTTATCATTTTCTTTTAAGTATTTTTTAATATCTTTAATCATTAAGAAAAAATTAAAAAATTATATAATTTTACTAATAGTCACTTCCTTAACAATTAAATAAAATAAAAAATTAAAAAATTAAATACAAAAAGAGTAGTAAATGGATAATAGGAGGGTAGTAACTCTATCATTATCCTTAAATTAATCAACGAAAATTTTGAGTTTGAGAAAATCTCCTCATCAGCCGGTTCACATATTCTACACTACACATTTAACATGACAAATCAAGTTCATCAATTAAATATGAAAACACAAAACCGATTCTAGATTCTCTATTTGTTAACATGTTTTTGTGCCTTTGCGTATAGAAAATTTAATGAGAAAAACAAATTGAAAATGAAGTCAACCCAAAACTTAGAGAGAGACGGCTGCGAGAGAGAGCACTCGAGGAGAGAGAGGACTTGATGTGAGAGAGAGGCTTCAGTGAGAGAGAGAGAGCTTGAGGAGAGAGAAAGGTCGATGAGAGAGAGGGACGGGGTTCGGTGAGAGAGCTTCAAATAATGGAAATCAGATTTCGAAGAGAGAGACTTGGATGGGTCTTGACAAAAAAAAAAAAAAAAATAGAAGGAGGAGGGAGTAGGGGTGAAAACCGACGCTATCGGTGCGATTTTTGACAAAAACCGACGCCGACTGATGGAGGGGAATTGCATGAAACAACTGACCGTACCGATCGATGGGAAGGAGAAATACTGGCCGTATCGACTCCGACGGTTCTCTGGTGATTCTCGGTCCCCTAGCCACGAGGTTCGTCTGAGAGAGTAGAGAGAAAGAGTGTTGTAAAGAGGGGAGAGAGAGAGAGAGAGAGAGAGAGAATGAGAGAAACAGAGAATCAGAGAAGAAGATGGAAAGGGAAGAAGACGATCTCAAATTGAAACGATTTTATATAGTTTTTTTCAAACTAATGTTCCAAAAAGTGAAATGGCGTTGTTTATATATGTATAATTTTAAAAAATTATATATTTTATATAATTGGTCTGTTCAGCTATCCGGTCTAGCTTCAAACCTCGAACGAACCGGTCGACGACAGTTTTGACATAATTTTCTGCCAACCAATCAGTTTTATGCCTGTTTCTGCCGATTTCGTGCTCTAGCAACCAATCTGAGGCAGTTACGATCGGTTTCTTCGGTATGTATACACCCTTAGGAGGGAGTGCGGTGTACAGGCTGCTGTGTTACAGTGCTATTTAAATCTCGCTGCTACATATACAAAGTGATATCATTTGTTAGGTTTTATTTTTTATATGGGCAAAAGCTTATGTTCCTTTCCCGCTTCAAGTTCCCCAGGCCCAAACCCAGCCCATCATTCGGCTTCATCATCCCCGTTCCTTTGTGCTTCGTCGTTTGAGCATGTGATGGGAGCTCCCAACACCATTATTTGATCACATAATATCATATCAAACCCAACCCATTGTTTGAGCATCGTCGGCTGGTAAGTTACTTTTCTCTCTCTTTTTTTCCACTTGCAGAAGTAATGATTACTTCTCTTAAGGTTTAATTTGGGGCAATAAAAAATATGACAGAAAACCAATGATCCGTTAGGCTTGGCTGGTGGTGAGAGGGATGAAGATGATGACGATGATAGTAATGATGTTAATTTGAGGCAATTGAAAATAAATTGGAAACAAGTTGGAATACTTAAACAAAGAAATCACATAAAACCAATGCCACCAATTAAAGAAAACTCACAAAAAACAAAGAAACCCCCTGCCGGCTAAGCCCAACTCAATGAAAATCACAGAATATGATCCAAAATCCATTCACAAACACAATGAAAATCTAGTCCCAACCAAAACCCTGTCGGTCAAGCCTAACTCAACGAAAGGAGAGAGAGAGAGAGAGAGAGAGAGAGAGGGATAGAGGGAGAGAGAGACCTAGTGGTTGAGGGTTATTGGCAAGAGTTGTCAACAACGGTTGTTGCGACAGGACTCGGCGACTTGATTGCTCGGGAAAGGGGGAGAGTGACGAGCGTGGGGAAGAGGGAGAAAAAAACATAACAATAATTGATAGGACCCACCACTTCAATCTCCATAAAAAGTTAAAACTATCTTATCTTACTTATACATCCAAATATGGAGGAGTTACCAGTCGGATGGGTGTAAATGAAGTTTTACACCCATTAATAACAATATGACATGTAGAAGTTTTACCAAGATGAAGAATAGAAGGGCATGTAGTGTATCCGATTCACTGTGCCCTTTTCCCCCCTCCCAATAATCATGATTCACTATGCCCTTCCCCCCCAAAAAAAAAAAAAAAAAAAAAAAACTATCTCCCCCACCACTCCCTTGTCGTTAGTCGTCCCCCTTCCCAATCTGTTCGCCTCTCTCTCCACTGTCGATCCCACTAAGATACTATCTCGCTTTCTCCTTTGAACGTCTCACCGTCTCTTTCAAAATATCCATCTGTAAGTTGCATTCATAGCAAAATGGCACAACGGTCACCGACTTCTCACCACGACCACCAGGAATCCATATTCTTGGAGGAAGATTAGAAGAGCTTCAAAGAACAGAAAATGTCTCAACCTTATGTGAGGAATTGTTGTGCAACAAAAAATGATTCTCGACACCTTACACCAACTAGCAAACAGACCTATGAACCCATTATGGAATTAGTGGTTCGAAGGACCCCAAGATTCATACTATTGAAGGTGCCAAATTCTTTGAGTAAAGGTTATGAAATTTGTAGATTGAAAATATTCAATTTACAATTTGCAATCTATTTTGATAAATATTGCACATGAATATATGTAGTTCCTGGAAGGAAAAAAAAAAAAAAACTTCTATTATCGCGATTTGTTGGGCTGAATGCAGGACAAAGTTTCTTTCTCAGCTAGTGAAATGGCAGAAGATTGGGGATGGGTTCGATGAACTGATCCATCTATAGTGGGTTCGTAGTGGGTTCCAGAGATGGGATGAGATGGGTTCAATGAAGGTTTTCGACGGAGATGGGATGGGTTTTTGACGGAGACGATAGGTTTGAATAGAGAAGAGAGAAGTGGGAGATTTTCGGGGACGAAGAAAGAGTGGAAGTGAGGGGTCTGAGAATGGGAAATGGGAGGCTCGACTCATGCACACGGTAATTCTTATAAGACCATTACATCTCGAAATTTCACTGACTGATGTAGAAGGAGGAAGGACAGCCGACTTGTTTGAAGATTTTTCCATCCAAATACATATTACAATGAGACACATACTTTTATGAAACTCACTCAAACATCTTAACTCAAATCATTTCACTATTATTCACAAAACTATGAGATACTTCAAGTGTTCAAACAAGCCCTTAATAAAAGGAAAAAAACCAAAAAAGGTAAGGGTAACTGACACATAAAAATTATTACAATCCAGGCATCTAGCCATAACCCACCTACATATAAAAAAAATATTACAAATTACTTCACAACTAAAATACAACGAAATGTATCGAACCACCACCCAAATAACCAAAAGGAAATCTACAAAGTTATTAGTAACATAATCAAATGATCATAAATGATTGAATGAGGCCATAACTCAAATGTCAATACTCCCTCCACAAGTCCGTAGTTCCAAGTCTCCACAAGTCACAAAAACGATTTTACTGCAAAACCATAGCAAAAAAAATCTTTGTTTAAAACGTTTTCATGCCAACCAAAATAACTAGTATATTAGTGTATTCTTCTCACCTCAATCATCTGCAATGAGTGTAGACATTATATTTCCACCATTCCCAACAAGTTCTATACACAAAAGAACAAAAAAAATTATATAAATTTACAAAACATTGAATTATGAAAAGATACAAAAGAAAATAAATTTATTACATACAAATATCCAGCTTCTCAAGATCTTCCACATCATCCATTAAAGTCTTAAGGGTAATTGGATATCAGGTAAGATCATGGCCAAAGTAATGTGATTAAATCACTTAGTGAAAGTTTCAAAATACAAGTTTTTTGGACTTTTTTTTTCAAGGAACTACATCATCGAGTTTCATAACCATAAATGCAGCGGCAACGTGCGGTGGAGGTACTTGGAGCTGCTATAGAGAGATCGGGAGTTGCGGCAAGAACACGTTAGGCTCTAGGGTTTGTATTGGGTAGAGAGTACGAGAATGAGATATTGAGTGAAGGGGAGAAGGGGAGGCTCAATACATCATGGAGCATGTGTTGCAAGGACGCCGTTTGGATTGAAAATAAAACTAAACAATGCCGTTTCAATACACGAGTAATTAAAAAAAATTTGAGTTGAGTGAAACGACGTCATTTCACGCAGCTCAATACTCAATTTTTAGATGTAATTGGATCTAAACGGCATTGTTTACATCATATTTTACACTAAACAATTCCGTTTTCATATGAGCTAGGAACATTTTTTTCCTTTTCTTTATTTGAAAAATATATTTATTCAAAAATAAATTAGTAAAATTAAAATTAAGTAAACTTTTTAATGTAGATTATGTAACTAAATTATTAAAAAATAATGCATTATAATTATATTTATGATGTTAATAGTTACTAACTTATTACTCAATAGTATGTAAATGTATTATGATATTTAATGCTTAATGGTCTATATTAAAATTTTAATATTTTATATATAGATAATGAATCATTTTCATTGACCATAGATGCTTCATACTTATTTGCAACTTAGATATCTTACGAAACATTTACCTAATTACTTTATTTAGGTGCAGATAGTATAGTATGTATCTACATATAATAACATGATTTATCATATGATATATTAGTTAACTACTGATAACATATTATTTAATATTTTATAAGGTCAACGGTGATAGATTAGATGAAAATTATATAATTAACTAACTACTATATAAAATAATATATTATATATAAAAAAATTATATGTAAACAATTTGGTCAGTTTCAGTCTGGTCTGATTAAAAACAAATCCCAAGATCAGACCAAAAATCAAATTTTGCAGGAAGCAAGGACCCAAATTGACCAAACCCCATATAGGTCCGTTCTGGAAGGAACCCTTTCGCTCGATGCAGACCGATTTTCTTTCACCCCAAATAATAATGCTTCTCACTTGGAGATGAACGTGTCGCTAATCAAACATTTTTTCACCAAAACTTCATACATCTTTGCATCTCCATCGCCCCATAAGCCATCGTAACGACTTTTGACCAATGTGTATGTTGATGTCGTGTTTCACAACCCGAACACTTCTGTGATAACCAAGCTCACGCCACCTGCAACTAAAAAGAAAGGGTTTCGGTGACGTCCAGTGTCACTCTGATACCAAAGTCAGTGAACAATCCTCTAGTGATAAGAACAACTCTGAAGAATAGTAAGAACAATCAAAATTCAGAGATAGACCTCCCGTAGAAGGGATGACCATTATTTATACTGACTCCGGGTTCCTCTGCCGAGGGATATCGTGGTGTGTCAGGTGTCAAACCTGCTACCACTCATTTCTTGATGCCACAGTGTGTCTGTCTGCGACTTAGGCGGTTGAAGAAGATCTTGGCGTGTTAGCCGTGCTAGGTCTGTCCTGTTGCTTTCTACTAGGGTTGGGTGTCAGGTTGTGGGCGAGCCGTCCTTCTTACTTGGGGTGCAATGTTGCGTGCCGGGTTTCCTGACACATACTTGAATGCGGCTTGCCTTAAGTCTGACGAGTTCGGGGCCCTACGGTAAGGCTCTATAGGCTGTCGAGCCCCGAGACTGTCTCATTGGTATATTCGAGCTCGGCGTTAAAAGGCCTTCTTGGGTAGGTTTGTGGTCACGAGCTTGGCACGCGGTCCTCCGGGTTGGACTCTTAGCTTACGAGAGGGTTTTGTCTTTGGGCCTAGAGTTACGTGGCTTGACTTCTTCGGGCTTGGGCCTTCTGGGATGGGCTCCTCCCTCACAGTACCCCATGAATTCCTATCACGTGCACATGGTGGGAATTCATAATATTTCTAATTATGTTGCCGCCCGTTCGGCTTCTGTCGCTTCAAGTTCCCGATGCCAACTATTGTTGAAGGGGCCTTCTCTCGAGGCCGTCCCGTTCCCCGACTATTGATTTGATGTGTTGGCCTCCCTTCCCTTCGTATCCTAGGACCTCACTCTCTTGACACGACGCCTTCCATTCCTGCCGTCGCTTCAGAGACTATGTGCTGTGTTGCGCTTGCTGACGTCGCTACTGTTAGAGTTGCTTCATTTCCCATGTACTCTCTATCCTACCTTCACTATATAAGGCCCACTCCCTTTCTTCTTCACCATTTTCCCTTGCCTTCGTCTGTCGTGTTTCTGCCGTTTCTCATTCTCGTTCTCTTTAGTCGTCGTGTTCCCTTCCCTTAACTTTTCTCTGTCACCGCTTTCCTATTGCTTCCCATCGCTGTGATGGCACCCAAAGTTGATCCCATTCCTCAGTATTTGAGGGGGAAACGTTCCGGCGATGACCCTAGGGCATTCCTCTCCAAGTACAGGATTCCTCCCACTGTGGTTATGGAAATTTCCTGGGGTGAGCACGCGGTGAATCCTGACAGCACCGCGACGAGGGTGTCTCCTTACCAGCTAATGTTCACCAATGGTTTTCGCCTCCCGTTTTGTCGTTCGGTTCTAAATCAACTTGGACTGGCCTCATCGCAGCTCCTGCCTAATGCGTGGCAACTCCTGATGTCCAGTTGCATCATCTTCCGGATGATACTCACAGCAAGACTCCTAAAGAATACCAAGACCTGACTTCTCTGGAGTCATCGTCAGTTTCCAGGCCTAGTCTATGGGCCAAATGATCGCGTCGCTCGAGCAGTGTCACTCGAGCATAAAAGAGTGGTCCCGAAAGTTTTTCTTTGGGTCAGGCCTAGACTGGGAGTATACGAGGGGAGGCCGCCTGCAAGGAGTATCCTATTCAGGCGTGTTGGGGATTTCCCCCTTCTGCAAAGAGCCTGGAACTTACACTCAATCGGAGGGAAGAGGCTCAATTGGAGTTGGTGACAGCTTGGGTGTGGGCCCACCCTAACGAGTCACAGACTGATCTGGTCCTTTCTGGCTAGAACATCCGCAACTACCTATCTATGCTTGACAGTTTGTATGCTATCGAGAGGAATTTCTTTGGTAGCATTCCCCCCCCCCCCCCCAAGCCTAACCCTCTCCCTGATAGTGCGTTTCGAGTTCTTCTAGCCGCCAGGCAAAGCAACAATGGGTACTCCACAATTCACCCCCATAAAGTGATGAGGCTGGGGTTTCTTCTACTTTTAGTGATCATGCTGGGGAACTGGGAAGCCGACCCCAAATGCGTCGTGACAGGGAGTTCAAGCATGCGCAGATTCCGCCTCGTGCGCCTAGCCCGTTTGAGCCCTTCACTTCTTTCGAGGATACACTTCGGGAGGAGATGGCCCCCAAGGTTCCCCAGGCAGGCTTGGCAACCTGGCCCCGAGACGCAGGGCAGACTTTTTTCCAGGATACGAGCCAGCTCACGCCACCTGCAACTAAGAAGAAAGGGCTCCGGTGACGTTCGGGGTCACTCCGATGCCAAAGTCAGTGAACAATCATCCTCTAGTAATAAGAACAACTCTAAAGAATAGTATGAACAATCAAAAGTCAGAGAGAGACCTCCAGTAGAAAGGATGACCGTTATAATTGATCTGGGTTGCACTACTGATGGAGATCGTGGCTTGTCAGGTATCAGACCTGCTACCACTCATTTCCTACTGCCACAGTGTGTCAGTCCGTGTGCCAGCCGAGCTAGGTCTGTCCCGCTTCTTTCTGCCAGGGTTGGGTGTCAGGTTGTGGGTGAGCCATCCTTCGTACGTTGGGCATACAGTTGCGTGCTGGGTTTCCTGACACATGCATTGAATGCGGTGTGCCTTGAGTCTGACGAGTCCGTGACTGGGCACGTTCAGCCGTCCATGTGAAGCATGAATATTTTTTTCAATGAGTTTGTGCATTCTGGTATAATGTTAAAGGAATTTGTTGGTCAATTTGACAATGCTCTAAGGAGGAATGTGGAGTTCAAGACCATAGCTAATTTCAATTCATTCAATTGCACGATCCCATGCATATCCTCGTTTGGCATTGAAAAGCAATTCCAAAATGTGTTTACAAATGCAAAATTCAAGGAGGTGAGATGAGATGTGGTAGTAATGATTTTATGTAATTGCACACTTGTTAGCATTGAAGGTGTAATTTTCACTTTTGATGTTTTGGATTAGATTAACATTGATGACCATGTAAAAAAGTGCAATACTCAGTTTAATATAATGAAGATGAGTGCAATGTGAAATGCACGTGTGCGTTGTTTGAGATGAGGGGCATTCTCTATAGGCATGCATTTGTTGTATGTCATATGAAGAACATTAATTTGCTACCGTAAAAATATATCTTGAATCGGTTGAGAAATGACTTAAAAGAGGAGATATACGGTGAGGGAGGGGCCCATCTGGCAGCTCTGAAGAAGTCAAGCCACGGAACTCTAGGCTCAAAGACTAAGCCCTCCGGTAAGCTAAGAGTTCGGGCTTGAGGACCGCGTGCCGAGCCCGTGACCGTAAACCTACCCGGGAAGGCCTTTTAGTGCCGAGCTCGAATATACCAGTGAGATTGTCTCAGGGCGCGACAACCTACCGAGCCCTATCGTGGGGAGATGAGCAAGACGCCCAACTGCACGCGGACGACTGAATGTATCCAGTCAAGGACTCGTTAGACTCAAGGCACGCCTCATTCAATGCAATGTGTCAGGAAACCCAGCATGCAACCCTGGCAGAAAGTAGTAGGAAAAACCTAGCACGGCTGACACGCCACGACTGACACATTGTGGAAGCAAGAAATGAGTGCCAGCAGGTCCGACACCTAACACGCCACGATCTCCCTTGCCAGTGGAACCCGGATCAGGTATAAATAACTGTCATCCCTTCTACGGGAGGTCTCTCTCTGAATTTTGATTGTTCTTACTATTCTTTAGAGTTATTCTTATCATAAGAGGATTGTTGATTGACTTTGGCATTGCAGTGATCCCGGATGTCACTAAAGCCCTTTCTTCCTAGTTGTAGGTGGCGTGAACTTAGTTATCGTGGAAGTGCTCGGGCTGCGAAACATGACATCAACAGTTGCGCCGTCTGTGGGATAGATTTTCCATAAAAGCGTGTACTTCTCATATCGGCAACGACATGGTCCCAAGCTACACGAAGGGGAGACAATGAGGAAGGGATGATGGAAGTGAGCTCGCGAGCATGGATGAGAGTAAGGATATTGACAGAAGAAATTGGGATGCTACGACAAGAGAATGTGGCCCTTAAATGCACCAATGAAGAGCTTGTGAGGGCTGCAGAACCTAGCGGCAACGAACATGAGGATTCGTGGCAGGTCCTTGCGGACGCCGAGGAGAAGGAGGAGAGACGCACATCCAAATCCAAGAGCTTGGGGATAAATGCGGGAAGATGGCTAAGAAGATAGACACACCATCTGTCAGCATTGACCTCCCATACAACGTGGGGTTAATGGCAGTGCTACTTCCCCCCAAGTTCAGGATCCCCCAGATGGAAATGTATGATGGGTCCAAAGACCCACTGGAGCACCTGGAGACGTTCAAAGCCCACATGACCTTGCATGATTTCCCAAGGCTTCAGTCGCCTCCTGAGCCTTCCCACTAACATTGAGAGGAGTTGCCCGGACTTGGTTTAGGTCACTGTCATTGGGAATAGAAGATAGCTTCATGGAGCTCGCTCTCTTCTTCATGACGCAATTCTTGTCAAGTCGGAAAAGGAGACGCCTCGCAGCTTACCTCTTAACTGCCAAACAGCTTGATGGTGAGAACCTCAAGTCATACCTCTCGCGGTTAATTCGGTAGCATATGACCACCGATGACCAAGACGAGAAGATCACTTTGGTGGCCCTCGTAGGAGGAATCTGGCCTCTGAATCCGTTCATGGTGGAGATAGCACGAAAGACCTCCTACAACACTAAGGGAGTTCATGGATTGAGCAAATGGGTTTATCAACGTTGAAGATACACTCGAGGCCTTGACTGCCCACGATGGTCCGAGATGGAGTGAGCTGGTCGGAAGACGTTAGGTTCGCAAGGAGGCCGAGACCAGGGAGAGGGAAAGAATGGAGTGCTAGATACGAAGAGTAGGGGAGAAAGGCCAACTTGGCCCTAAAGGGGGAAGCCGCGCTCTCACAAACTTGGTTGTGGAAGGGAACCAGCACCCGAGCCCTCGAAGAGAGTTGTCCTGAGATGAGGAAAACCACCCATATTGTGAGTTCCACATGAATAACCGGCACAACACTAGAGATTGCTACACGCTGAAAAGGATGAGGGAAGAAGACCTGAGCAATCAAACTTGCCGATCGAAAGACTGCGTAGATCGACGAGGAGGAAGGCGAGCGGGTCCCAGGCAAGGTGCAAGTCCAAGAAGGTGGGAAAGAAGGGATGAGGCACGGAGGAGTCCCCCAGCGGAGAATAGGCCACTCAGGGAGACAAGCACAATCACCGGGGGAATGTCAGAGGCGGGGCTACTTCGTCAACCCGAAAAGTACATGCCAGGCAGGCACGATATAAGGAACCGTTCACTGCTAAAAAAGTTGCAAACAGGCCCCTACAGAGCACTGGAGGCCCCATGATAACCTTCAAAGAGAGACAAATAAGACATCCTCCACCAGCATGACGACGCATTGGTGGTAACAGTGCAAGTGGCAAACTTCAAAACTCGAAGGATCCTAGTTGACAACAACAGTTTGGCAGACATCTTGTTTTGGGAAGCCTTTGTGAAGATGGGAATCGGCCCAGATCGATTGCATCCTGCTCCAATGCCGCTCAATGGGAAGGCTCTTAGAACTACAACCACCATGTCTGACTTCTTAGTCATTAAAGCTCCATCCTCATAAAATGACATACTAGGGCGTCCCACCCTGAATAGTTTGAAGGCAGTAACGTCCACTTACCACCTCAAAATGAAGTTCCCCATTTACTCAAGGGTGGGTGAAGCCCGTGACGAGCAAGTCCTGGCCTTGACCGAATGGGATGAAGAAATCCGTGATGAATAGGCTCTTCGGCAAGCAGAACCTAACGAGCCCTTGGAGCTGGTTACAGTTGACTAGCAGACACCGGAGCGAAAGGTTCGAATTGGGACTAAGCTGGACTCAGAGATAAGAGCAGCGCTGATATCCCTCCTAATAGAACACCAGGACGTGTTCGCTTGGAGCCATGAGGATATATGCCAGGGATCGACAACTCCATCATTGAGCACCTGCTTTGTGTCGATCCAGTGGCTCAGAGAGTCAGGCAGAAACAACAAAGCTTTAGCGCCGAGAAGTATGGGGCGATAGTCGAGGAGGCGGACCGTATCCTAACGACAGGGTTCATCCAAGAGCTCCATCACCCGTAATGGCTATCTAATGTAGTTCTAGTGAAGAAGGCCAGTGGGAAGTGGTGGATGTGTGTCGACTTCCCCGACCTAAATAAAGTTTTCCTGAAAGATAGCTTCCCCTTATCACTAACCGACTTGATCATGGATTCGACGGTGGGGCATCCCTCTTTAGCTTTATGGATGCCTATTCCAAGTATAACTAGATCAGGATGAACCCGGATGATGAGGAGAAGACAGCGTTTGTAACAGACCGAGGCCTCTACTACTACAAAGCAATGTCGTTTGGCCTACCAACGGCTAATCAACTGAATGTTCAAACAACAGATCGGCCGAAATATGGAGGTGTACGTAGACGACTTGCTTATGAAGAGCAAAGAGATCGGACAACATTTGGCTGACTTACAAGAAGCATTTTCCGCCCTTTGGCAATATCGGATGAAACTAAACCCGTTGAAGTGCGTATTAAGAGTGGAGACAGCTAAGTTTCTAGGGTTCATGGTCTCTGAGAGTGGGATTAAGGCAAATTCAAAAAAGGTGGAAGTAGTGATAAGAATGCCTCCCCCCCACAACCTTCATGAAGTCTAAAGGCTGGCTGTGCGGGTAGTAGTCCTGAACCACTTCATCGCTCGATCAACCGACCAGTGCCTACCCATCTTCAAAGTCCTGAGGAAAGCCCATGAGTGGGATAAGACCTACGAAAAAGCCTTCGTTGATTTGAAGTTGTACCTAAGTCGCCCCCCACTGCTTAGTCAAACAAGACCCAGGGAGGTGTTGATGGTGTACCTAGCAGTATCACCATACTTGTCCGGGACGCAAAAGAAGGGTTGCGGGCCATCTACTACATGAGCCGGGTCTTCCGTGGAGTTGAAGCAAGGTACACTCGGACGGAAACGTTAGTATTCGCCTTAGTCATCACGACCAAGAGATTAAGGCCGTATTTCCAGGCCACCCCGATGAAAGTACTCACCAATCTCCCCCTCAAGAAGGTACTGTAGAAGCCAGACACCTCGGAACGGCTTGCAAAATGGGTGATCGAGCTCGGCGAATTTGACATGGAGTATCAGCCTCAAGCCGTAATTGAAGGACAAATGTTGGCAGATTTCGTTCCCGAGTTCACCAATTTCCCAGAAGAAGTTTCGAACGTACCCCAAGAAAAGCCTTGGCAGGTTTACGTTGATAGCTCGTCCTATCGGGCTGGTGGGGGAGTAGGGGTGCATATCGTCACCAAACAAGGATAGGAGCACAACTATGCTGTCAAGCTAAATATGAAGCGCTCTTGGTCGAAATGACAGCCGCATGGTTACTAGGAGCTGAAGAAATAGAAGTGAGGGTAGATTTCCAAATGGTAGTTCGCAGGTATTGGGGCAATTTCAGCAGTTGGTTTACGACGAGCGCGACTGCTTCTGCTACTTCAGCATCCAATAGATGCCAAGAGGAGAAAACCAGAAGGCAGATGAGTTGAACACACCGTAGTCACGACGGTTGGTGCCCCCTCCATCAGGGTGGAAGTGTCTGTCACGACCTCGGCACCTTCTAAGTGGGCAACAAATATCCAGAAATTCCTGCAGGAAGGGCAGCTGTGCAGTGACCCAGAAAAAGCATGAAAGGTCTGGAACAGGGCAACTCGGTTCACCATAATGAAGGAGTTTTGAGTCACTCCTCAGATGCCTCTCACCGGATGAAGCCCAATACGTGCTAGTAGAGATTCACAAAGGGATTTGTGGAAGCCACTTAGGAGGGAGGGCTCTCGCTGCTAGAGTGACCTGGGCCAGATATTACTGGCCCCATTCCCTTAAGGATGCAGAAGACTTTGCCAAGAAATGCCCAAAGTGTTAGGAGCACGGGCCGATTCCACATTGCCCGGCAGAGGAGCTGACATCAATCACGGTCTCGTGGCCCTTTGCCCAATGGGGTCTGGACCTGATTCACCCATTCCTAGAAGCAAGAGGAGGAGCAAAGTTTGTCATTGTTGTGGTCGATTATTTCGCAAAATGGGTCAAAGCGGAGGCTCTCGCGAGCATCACCTCCCGAACCATCACGAAATTCCTATGGAAGTTAGTGGTCTATCGATTCGACATACCTTAGAGCTTCATATCAGACAACGGAAGATAGTTGAAGCGAACGGACAAGCCAAAGCAACCAACAAAACCCTTCTTTCCACCCTTAAGAAAAAGATTGGGGCACACAAAGGAGCATGGGCCTAAGAGCTCCCAAGCGTGCTAAGGGCGTATCGGACCATTGTCTGAACCCCCACTGAGGTGACACCCTTCAGCCTCACCTATTGCAGCGAAGCGGTATTCCCCGTGGAAGTCGGACTCCCCATATTCCATGTCCAACATTTCGAACTGGACACTAACAACGAAAGGCTAGTCGAGAGCTTGGATGTCCAGGAGAAGAGAAGAGAAGAGAAGAAGCAGTAGTCCAGATAGTGAATAACAATCGAAAGGTGGAGAAATACTTCAACAGATGGGTCAGGCAGCGCTCCTTCAAGGTAGGCGACCTGGTGCTACAACAGACTGGAATAACTACTCAGAAAGGAAGCTAGGACCACGATGGGAAGGCTAGAACGTAGTGCCTGCGAGCAACCAACCCAGTTCCTATCGCCTAAAAAACAGCTAGGGACACGAGCTACTTCACCCATGTAGCGCCGAACACTTAAAGAAGTATTATGTGTAAAAGTTGAAGGTGATACTCTGTATGAACCGCTACGAATGAACAAGGATGCCTGGATGATCATCTCAAATCTTTTATTGTCTAAAAAAATAATAATAATAAAAGTAAGCCTGCGGAGTAAGGTCTCAAGTCTCCGGACTAGGTACCAACCCCCTGTCCAACAAAGTCAAGTCCTTACACTGGCAAGAAGACGGGTCCTTTGACTCGCTGCAGGGTAAGGTCCTAAGTCTCCGGACTGGGTACCGACCCCCCGTCCAACAAAGTCGAGTCCTTATACTCATAAAAAGACGGGTCCCTTGACTAGCTAAACCGAGTCCTTACACTTGCAGATGAGTCCCTTGACTCACAGCAGGGTAAGGCCTCAAGTCTCCGACTCCTTACACTCACAAGAAGGTGGTCCATTGACTCGCTAAGATGAGTCCTTACACTCGCAAGAAGACGAGTCACTTGACTCGCTGCGGGGTTAGGTCCTTGATTTCCAGACTAGGTACCGACCCCCCGTCCAACAAGACCGAGTCCTTACACTTGCAAGAAGATGAGTCCCTTGACTCGCTGCTGGGTAAAGTCCCAAGTCTCCGAATTAGGTACTGACCCCCCGTCCAACAAAGCCGAGTCCTTACACTCGCAAGAAGACAGGTCCCTTGACTTGCTAAGCCGAGTCTTTTACACTTGTAAGAAAAGGGGTCCCTTGACTTGCTGCGGGCCAAGGTTCCAAGTCTTTGAACTGGGTACTGACATCCAAAAAAGCCGAGTCCTTACAGTTGCAAGAAGACGAGTGTTTTAACTTGCTTCAAGGTAAGGTCCCAAGTCTCCGGACTGGGCACCGACTCCCGTCCAACAAAGCCGAGTTCTTACACTGGCAAGAAGACGAGTCCATTGACTCGCTAAACAGAGTCCTTACACTTGCAAGAAAACGGGTCCCTTGACTCGCAGCGGGGTAAGGCCCCAAGTCTCCGGACTGGGTAGTGACCCCCCATCCAACAAAGTTGACTCCTTACACTCGCAAGAAGACAATCCATTGACTCGCTAAGATGAGTCCTTACACTCTCGCAAGAAGACGAGTCACTTGACTAGCTGCGGGGCTAGGTCCCAAGTCTCCAGACTGGGTACTGACCCCGCCGTCCAACAAAGCCGAGTCCTTACACTTGCAAGAAGACGAGTCTCTTGACTCCCTGCGAGGTAAAGTCCCAAGTCTCCAAATTGGGTACCGACCCCCTGTCTAACAAAGTCGAGTCCTTAAATTCACAAAAAGATGGGTCCCTTGACTCGCTAAGCTGAGTCCTTACACTTGCAAGAAAATGGGTCCTTAGATTAGTTACGGGGCAAGGTTCCAAGTCTCTAAACTGGATACCGACCCCTTGTCCAAAAAAGTCGAGTCCTTAGAATCACAAAAAGACGAGAGTGCCTTGACTTGCTTCGGGATAAGGGTCCCAAGTCTCCGGACTGGGTACCGACCCCCCGTCCAACAAAGCCGAGTCCTTACACTCGCAAGAAAACGAGTCGCTTGACTCACTGTGGGGTAAGGTCCCAAGTTTCTGGATTGGGTACCGACCCCCCGTCCAACAACGTCGAGTCTTTACACTTGCAAGCAAGAAGACGGGTCCCTTGACTCGCTGCTAGGTAAGGGCAAGTCTCAGGAGTTGGTCCCGATCTCTCGCTCAACAAAGATGAGTCCTTATGCTCACAAGATGACAGGTCCCTTGACTCGCTACGGGTTAAGGGCAAGTCTCAGGACTTGGTCCTGATCTCCCGTCCAATAAAGTCGAGTCCTTACACTTGCAGAAAGATGGGTCCCTTGACACGCTAAACCGAGTTGTTTTACTCGCAAGAAGACGGAGCCCTTGACTCGCAAGAAGAAGGGTCCTTTGACACGCTGTAGGGTAAGGACCCAAGCCCCTAGGTTGGGTACCGACCCCCTATTCAGGTCCCTTGACTCGTTGTGGGGTAAGGCCCAAAGTCTCAAAACTGGGGGACTCGACCCCTCTGACCAGTAAAGCCAAAGCCCTCGTCAGAACTGCAAAAAGAAAAAAAAAAAAGAGGAGAGGAAAAGGAAACAAAAGAACACAACAGCTGCAAGAAACGAGTCTTTTTTTCAATCATCATCAAACATACATGGTTACAAGGAAAGTCGGAGAGCGCTATGCAAAGTCACAAAGTACCAAAAAAAAAAAAGGGGGGGGGGAATGAAGGGGGAGGGGCCGAGCCCATCACTGGGGTGGAGAAGGCTGAGGAGCTCCCGGGGGAATGGGGGATACCCTGGCTCCTCAAAGTTCTTAACATAAGCTAGCACCTTAGAACTGGGAGGAAGGGAGGATAGAGACAAAGTGCACAAGTCTAGCTCGTGATTCTGTAATAAGTTTGTGCATCTGATCGAGGCCATCTCGATAACCATGAGACCAGGTCACGTCTCGGATGGCATTTGCATTCACGATTTGAGATCAGATCTCCCCGAAATGTTTGGCGACGTCCTCCAGACGAGACTTCAGTGTTGAGCCTCCTGAGAATGCCTAAAATGCTAGAACAACAGCCATGAATGTTGTCCGATAGCTAGAGTTTGATTTTGTTGGGATTCCTCCAACTCCTTTCAGGCGGACTCCGTCTCCTCCCTAGACTCTCGTAGCTCTTTCCGAGTAAACTCTAACTACTCCCGAGCAGCTTCCAACTCCGCTTCCTGAGTGACCAAACTCCATTTGAAAGTTTGGCGAGCCTCTTTGGCATGTCTTTGCCGAGGTCAGCCAAAGGATGTCCTAGTCGGCATCGCGCAATAAACCCTTAAGGGCCTTCTTCTTCTCTTTACACCTTGCTGCGACCGCCTCCAGGTGTTGGTTTTGTTCCTTCACATACACCACCTCGTTGATTAGTTCCTTCCGCTCAGTCTTGAGGCTTTTTATTTTTTGGGCTGCCTACTTCAACTTAAAATATCCAAAAGTGTGACAAGGTCCCAAGCTCCCGGTTGGCCTCCTCTAGCTCTCCCAATTCCCCACCGATCGTCGTGGCCAACTGGTGTGTGGCTTGCAATATATACATCTTATATATATATATAAGATGTATAAGGTTGGAGAAGGCTCAGCAGAATACGTCAAACAAAGGAAGATACTTGGGCAAATAAGGGTCATAATATCTGGCCCACATACTCGGTGGCAGCGGCGCAAGCTTGTCTAGGGTCGAGGCTGGGGCATGCGTCTCCTTTGCCACGGAGGAAGATGAGGGGCCAACTACCGCTAGCTACCAAGAAAAATTAGGAAGGGACCCTTAGGTCTCGCTGCAGGGCCTAGGCGCCACGGGGGACAGAGGCTCAGAGTCAACATTATCACTAAAATCTATAAAAACTAGAGGCTCTTAGAAATCTGGTCGACGATCAGTCCCGCTCGACTCGACAGATGAAAGGGGGGAGCGACCCCCACTGCTGGAGAGGCAGGTCTGGTGGCCTTGTTCGAGCTCCATGGCTTGTATCCTAGGAAGAAGTCTGCCCTGCGTCTCGGGGCCCGGCTGCCAAGTCTGCCTGGGGAACTTTGCGGCCATCTCCTCCCAAAGTGTATCATCGAAAGAAGTGAAGGGCTCAAATGGGCTAAGCGCACGAGGTGAAGAGTACGCTAGAGAAGCAAAAAATGCTGCCTGAAGATCGCAGGTAACCAATTCTTCTGCGGAAGGAAGCAATGGGTCCGAAAAAAGTTCGACGGGAGCTGGCTGAGAGCTCATTGGAGTAAAGGGCCCAGTAGCAGGGCATAAACTGAAATCTCTGCACGCGTGAACTTCTGCTCACAAGGCATTTGGGGTCGGCTTCCTAGTTCCCTAGCACGGTCGCCAAAAGGAGTAGGACCCCCAGCCTCATCACTTTGCAGTGGAGAATATAATGGCGTACCCTTGGTTGCTTTGCCTTGCGGTTAGAAGAACTCGACGGGCGCTTCCGGGGAGAGGGCCAGGCCTGGGGGGTGGGGGGAATGCTACCCAAGAAATTCCTCTTGATAGCATACAAACGGTCGGGCGTAGATTGGTAGTTTCAGATGTTCTCTTCAGAGTTGTTCCTATCACTAGAGGATTGTTCACTAACTTTGGCATCTGAGTGACCACGGATGTCACCGGAGCCCTTTCTTCTTAGTTGCAGATGGCGTGAGCTTGGCTATCATAGACGTCACCACGTGCACCCACAACCAAGTGTACCAATGCCTGCCCTCCCACACACCACATCCATCCCTCACAAAAGGAGCATATGGTGAAGGGAGTAGGAGTTGGACTAGGAGGAGGAGGAGGAGGTGGAGGAGTACGATGAGTAGGACAAGGAAGACGACAAAGAGGACAAGGACGAAAAGAAGTAGAATGAGAGGTAGGAGGAGAAGAAGATGAAGATGAAGACGACAACGATGGCGGAGAATGTGTGAAGATGAGAAAAATGAGCAAAAAAATTCAAATTTTTAAGGTAAGAGCTTAAATATAAATATTCCCTAGTAAATAGAATAATTACTTAACCGAAGAGTATGTTATAGTAAAAATGACCATATCACAAAAATAAGCATTGATAATATATATATATATATATATATATATAATATACCTTATTGAGACCATAGGATGGAACATATGGCCAAAAAATGTCCCTTCTCATAGATTGTCTGAAATGCACAAAACAAGCAAAAAGAATATTTGCTAGGCAAAGTTGTGCTTGTATTAAAAAAGCATCTCTAGAGCCCCAATAAATCTAATCAGAGTACCTACAAGATACAACTTCAACCAAATAAATGACACACATAAAAGACAAATAGAGAAAGAAAGTTAGAAATCACTTCTAAAAAGTAAGAAACAATACCTTCGCATGATTGTTGAACTTGTATATCCAAGCAGAGTTCCTCCTACATATAGTTTCAATCGAATACCACACATGCACACTCAACCACCCGCACAAGAACCCACACCCCCACACGCATGTACACCCACACCGACTCACACCCACAACCAAACACACACACACCCGCCCACCATAAAAGGAAAAGTGCTAGGCAGTAGGAGTTGGATTACGAGTAGAAGTAGGAATAGGAGGAGGAGGAGGAGGAGTAAGAGTAGGACGAGGATGAGGACAATGGACGAGGATGAGAAGAACCAGAAGGAGAAGTAGAAGAAGATGATGATGATGAAGACGACGATGATGACGATGATTGTCAAGAATGAGTGTAGATGAGAAAAATGAAGGAAAAAGTCAAGATTTTTTAGTTTTAAGAACATAAATATATTCCCTAGTAACATGAATAATTCTGAAGCATAAATACATTATACTAAAATAGAATATTATAACAAAAATAAGCATTGATAAAAAAAAAAATATATATATATATACCTTATTAAAGCCATCAGGATGTTAGAAGCGATTATCTCCAATAAAATTGATGCACCTTCTTCTTATATGATGGAACTAAGGCCAAAATATGCAAAACAAACAAAAATAATGCCTGATTGAAAACAACATCTCTAGAGCCCCAATATACCTAATCAGAGTTCCTCTAAGATACAACTTCAACCTAATAAATAACACACACATAAAGACAGAGAGAGAAAGAAAGTTAGACATCATTGCCAAAAGTAAGAAACTATACCTTTGCCTGCTTGTTGAACTTGTATATGTCCAAGCTGTGTTCCTCCTACATATAGTTTCAATCGAATATCACACACACACGCACAACCAAATGCACATGCATGCAAGCTCATCCAGTGACTCACCCACCCATCGTACAAGAACACACACCCTTACACATGCACGCACGCCCACACCGACTCACACCCACACCTGCCCATCACAAAATGAGAAGTGCTAGATGGGAGTATGAGTTGGATTAGGAGAAGAAGTACGAGTAGGAGTAGGAGGATGACTAGGAGAAGGAGTAGGAGTAGGATGAGGACGAGAAGAAATTGATGGAGAATTAGAAGATGATGATGATGATGAAGACAACGACGATGATTGTGGAGAATGAGAGAAATTGAGAAACAAAATTAGAAACATTGATGAAAAAAAAGAACATTATAACAAAAATAAACATTGATAAAAAAAATATTGTATGTTATCAAAGTCATTAGAATGTTGGACGAGACTGCCCACCGCAAAAGGAGAAGTACTAGATGGGAGTTGGACTTGGATTAGGAGTAGAAGTACAAGTAGGAGTAGGACGAGGACTAGGAGTAGGACATGAAGAAGTAGAAGGAGAAGTAGAAGATGATGATGATGATGAAGACGACGACGATGATTGTGGAGAATGAGAGAAGATGAGAAAAATGAAGGAAAAATTTAGAATTTATAGTTTTAAGAACATAAATATTTACTAGTAACATGAATAATTACGGAAGTAGAAAGTACGTTATACTAAAAAAGAATATTATAACAAAAATAAGCATTGATAAGAAAAATTTTACCTTATTAAAGCCATCAGAATGTTAGAAGCATTTAACTCCAATAAAATTAATGCAACTTTTTATATGATGGAACTAAGGCCAAAATTTATACAAACAATGTTTCCATAGCCAAAAATTTCTTTGTAATTGATATTATTTGAAATGCACAAAACAAACAAAAATAATAATTGCCTAGAAAGTAGTGCATGTATTGAAAAATGCATCTCTAGAACCTCAATAACACAGATAAAGACAAATAGAGAAACATAGATAAAAAAAAAAAAACATTTTAACATAAATAAACATTGATAAAAAAAATAACCTTATCGAAACCATCAGAATGTTGGACGAGATTGCTCTTGCAAAATTCATACAACTTCTTATATAATGGAATAAGGGCTAAAATATTTGCAAACAGGGTTTCTAGGGCCAAAAAACATGTTCTCTGTCATAGATATTGTCTGTAATACACCGAAAAAAAAAAAATTGCATGACAAAATAGAATAGGTATTGAAAAAAGTACCTCTAGAGTCGAAATACAACTAATTGGAGTTCCTCCTAAATACACCATCAACCAAATAAATAACACACATAAAGACAAATAGAGAGAGAAAATAATGTGAATGCACTGCTAAAAAGTAAGAAACAATACATTTACATGCTTGTTGAACTTATACATGTCCAAGCTGAATTTCTCCTACATACAGTTTCAATCGAATACCACACACACACATGCACGCATACATGCACAGTCACCCACCCAAATGCACATGAACACACACCCACCGCCACAACCATATGCACCCATAACCAAAAAATGTACACATGCCCGCCAACACACTTCACGAAATCCCCATAGATGGAGAAGGGAGTAGGAGTTGGAATGAGAGTAGGAGTAGGAGTAGGAGGAGGAGGAGGAAGAGGAGTAGGAGTAGGAGTTGGAGTAGGAAGAGGAAGAAGACAAGGAGCACGAGGACGAGAAGTAGAAGGAGGGGACGAAGGAGAAGAACAAGAGGAAGATGATGATGGTGATGAAGATGAAGATGAAGATGAAGATGGCGACGTTGACGGCGATGGAGGAGAATGAGAGAAGATGAGAATAATGAAGGAAAAAATTAGAATATTTAGGTTAATAAAATAAGTATAAATATTCTCTAGTAAAATACATAATTAATGAAATAGAGAGTTCGTTATACTAAAAATGAACATTATAACAAAAATAAACATTGATTAAAAAAACTTATACCTTATTGAAGCCTTCAGAATGTTGGAGACGACTACTCCAGCAAAAATTCATGAACATTTTTATATAATGGTACAAAGGCCAAAATATATATACAAACAAGATTTCTAAAAGCCAAAAAATATGTTCATTGTGATAGATATCGTAACAATCGCCTTGCAAAGTAGCACCTGTAACGAAAAAAATACCTCTAATGCCTGAATGCAACTAAAGACTTCCTCTTAGATGTAGCTTCAACCAAATAAATAACATACATAAAGAAAAATAGAGAAAGAAAATGAGAAAGTACTGCTAAAAACTAAGAAACGTTACCTTTGCATCCTTGTAGAACTTGTACATGGAGAAGAGGAAGAGGAGGATGAGAAGAGGGAGTACTAGTTGAAACAGTATAAGGTGGAGGAGGATGAGGAGAAGAAGGTTAAAGGAGGAGGAGGAGAAAGAGAATAAGCGCAAGGAAATGGAGCAGGAGGAGAAGGAGAAGAAGAAATGAGGGTACAGTCTCAATTCATATTTATTTTGTCGAAAATGTTTATACTTACGTGCATCCTTTGGTTCTAACAAAAATCAAGGTTGTGAAAGAATTGTATCGGCAAAATGCATTCTATGCCGTTTTCGTGCTATATCAATTACACCAAAGTTATACTACACTATTGAAGTAATCATTAAATGCATTCGGATCCTTTTTCCCACAGCAAAGCATAAGAACACCAAGATTTGGTTGAAAAAAAAGAGAGCAAAATAATGTCACAAAATAGACGAGCAATTAATCCACAAAATAGGATGGAACAATTAACCGAAAAACTCATACCATTTTTTGTTCAGCATTCATGACTGCAGCAAATGAAAGCTCCAACACTCGGAAAAATTAGTCGATTTCCCAGTAAAAACTCCTTCAGAGTTTGTGGAACATTTGAAAGAATTCAAAAAGAAAGTAAAATTTACTACATGGCATACATTTCCACTTTTACTCAGAGATTTATTTTAGCTTCATGCTTCTCACTGGTTCAAAACACAAAAAACACCTGTTTATAAAAGCATCAAAATAGATGACCGTGTGTGCATATACTTTTTTTTTTTTTCCCATTCGGTGCATAAGGAAAATTCAAAAAACAAACAAAAACAGTCTATGATAAAAACAGCACAATCCTATTGAATTAACCAAAAAATTAGAAAAAAACATTATCACAAAGGGAGGGAGGGAGGCAGGAAACACCTGTTGAAGTATTTGAATCTGGTAGAATAGTAATTAATTACAGACTTTTCTGGAAATCATTGCGATGAAATAAGCGAGTTGAGAAGAAGGAAGAATTAGATCGACCTGTTTGGTGTGTGAAGAAGCAAAAGAATAAGCGCTCTCTCTCTCTCTCTCTCTGCTACAGAGTTGGGACAACGGCAACCAGAGCAAAACTCTTCTTGACAATCCCTCACACAGAAAATATAATTGAGCAAATTAAGAGTTATGTTTGACTAAAAAAGAATAAAAAGAAACTAAATGTAAATCAAAATCCAAAAGAAAACTCTACTTTAGATTCAATCAGATCTCTCCTATGGAAATCAAAATCCAAATGTCTCAGGTCCAGCTAATGACAACGTTATCTCACCATTGGATATCGTGACTCTAGCAATAGCAAAACCGAGGATCATATCACTCCGCAATCCATGCACGGGACAATTGCAAGACAAAGGAAGACTATGTTTGGAAGTCCAGCTATGTATACTCTGTTTTATACGTAAATTTAGCTTGTTGTACATAGCCTTACTATAGCCTTCGTATATCATGTAATTGCATGTATATAAGGAATGGAAGCCTTTTCTCTATCTCGCCTATGAGATAGAATTTCTCAAGAGTTCTTTAGCTGATAGATATAAAAATAAAATAAAAAACACTAAATCATACCATAAAATAAAATCCGATAACAGATTCAATCCATTGATGCGAAAGAAATCAAAACGGTTGTAAATTTCACAAGAAACTAATAGATCAAAAAGTAAACAAAAATAGATGAATTGAGAACTAAAAAAAGAATCTGAAGTACCTCTTGCAGTTGCGGGGGGACAGCAACTCCTGTGGCCATCTCTTGTTGTTTTCATTGATAGTTCTAGCAAACAACGCATCTCTAGCCGGAGAACGTAGACGAGTCGACGAAGAAAGCACTTGGAGACAACTGTTGCACATTTCTCCTCCTTCTGCATCTGCATTGAGTCATCGCCAGCCCGTCGAACCTAAATACCTCTCACTCTCTCTCTCTCTCTCTAATTGATTTGTTGTGTTTCTTTCTCTCAACAGGCACAGTGTTTTGCAATTACGGAATACGGAGGAACATTGCCTTTTTAAAAAAAATACGAAATGAAGAAGATACGAGAATTCTAACCCGTGTATCCTTCGTTTTGATTCTTTTGAATATTGTAGACGTTAATATATTTCGCAACGGGCTTTTAAGTTTTGAAATTCCTAGCCGTTAGTAGTTTTTAAGTGAAAATTTGTAATAGAACGGCCAAAATATATCCTTCACTGCGGTTACTAATTTTATGTAACTTTTGTTTGTGGGAGAATTTATGACCGTTGGATGGAGATCAAATCGAAAGGACTGGGCTATATATATATAAATTCTTTTCATCAGTAAATAGAGTCACTATTTACTGTACACACCCCACATCCAATGGTCATAGAAAAACTAATAGTCGATACATAGAAAAACTCATATACTCAAATATATGTGTGTATATATATATATATATATTATATATATGTATATATCCTTCCATGGTTTTTCCATTCGTTATTGCTACAAAACCTTTTTATCTCTTCCACTATGACTAATAAAAACATTGAATTTGGTCCAACTACAGAACCAATATGGCCTAGGGGTCCTAGAATATTTTCACATGAGAAAGTAGAGAGGAGATCATTCAGGTTAATTAGCAATTGCGTATACTTTACCGTTTATTAAACATGCAATCATCCCCAAACTAGAACATTCTCAGCAATTCCATCAATTTATATCGCCTAAATGCAACATTATGAGTTACATTTTCTTCCAATTGATCAATGACTTCATTGTGATTTATAAAAGCTTTAAATAGACAAAGTCATGCATATACCTTAATAAAATAGTAGACCCCCCTTTGAAAAAGTAAAATAAAATAAAAACTATTATTTTTCAGTTAGACCCACATTTTTACAAAATGCCTGCAAGAGACTTGTCTATTTATAATTTATACCTAGCATTACTCATTTCCTAATACTTGCATTCATCCATCTTAACATTCTCACTCTTATTTTTTAATCTTCAAACTCGGGTAAAACAGAATAAAACAGAAGATATTGGGGGTGAAAAAGAACATATCAAGAGTCAAGACGCCCCCTTTCTGCAGGGATTATAATGGAAAATGTTCCGCCAATGGGACAGCGGTAAAAAGGGTCCAATTTCAAATGCCAATGAATTTGTCTGTCAATTGTGGCCTGTGGAGGAGTTGTGAATGCCAAATCCGGCATATAAACCCCTTTTACATTCTTTTCAGAGTGTATCAACAGATTTTTTTGTTTTTGTTTGCTATAAAGGTTCATTATTATTGGGCAATTTGCACGCAGCTATGCTACTATCCTTTGACTTGTATTGGCCAAGCATTTCAGCAACAGTTCTGCAACGACATTCCTTTCCCGGCCGGATCACATCTCCATAAACAGCCATTTCAATTATATCAAGCTCCTTATCTGCAAGTTGGAGAAATATGTGGTTTTTAGATCAAAGAGCAAGTAACCGATACACATGTAACAAAAGAAAACGATATACATCCAGTATGTGCCAAATTAATTATTCAAGTCAAAAATACAGTTCAGTTTAAGTCAAGGAGATTGAGCTCAATTGCTCAACCAAGGATTTTATCGCATGGAGTCAATCATAATACATCTCATTGGTAGCTTATTTATTCACAGGCTTACTCAAAGCTCACACAAACACACACCATGTCCTTCAGATTGTGAGAAGTAAGTTGAAATCAGACTTTTCAATAAATACATCCTATAATGAGACTGTTCTTATTAATGAAAAGAAAATATGTAAACAGTTTTCAAACCTTCCAAAATAACAATGTTTGCATGGCTGGAACAAATCCTAGATACTTTCCCACACCCAGCAACTAACATCCAAATCTTCTTTAACTTTTACAGACCACAAATAAATTGGGTGAGATCACAATCTTCCATAACCTCTCATCCCACCAGTTAGGCATTAGATTGCAGCTTTCAGAAACCAAACCGATACATTGATACCCCTCATTCCGTCCAACACCAAGGTTGAATTATGAAGCCTCTCAGTTCAGAAACAAGGGCAGAGTACATGTAAAAGACCTCAACACAATAATGATTAGATCAATTGTACTGGAAACACCTAAAATGAGTTATTAGATATTCATACAATGAAAGTCCCTCCTGATTCCATCCATTTCTTGCCTGAAATCGAATGAATTGAACTTTGAAGAGGAACCTGTCACATTTTCAACCAAGCCACCGCTTCTTACGAGGTAGATATGAAGAATTCCAAAGGGAAGGAAAGGCCATGGAGCTCAAATTCGGCTGCTAGGTACCTCCCACAAGGAAAAAATAGGTTGACCAACCCACGTCCAACATATCCTGCAACTAGAAACGTATTATATGGTATAGATATTTTCAGGCAAAACATGGGCATGTCTTTGGTTGGGTAATGGTAAGCTGATTCGGTTCTGTGTTGATGTTTAGCTGTGGCACTCTCCTCAGAGATGCATGCCCCCAATATATCAATTCTCAAGGTTCTCAAGACCTCAAACTGATAGGCTATATTCAGTATGAAGGAGAACAATAAAAAAATAAATAGAAGATAATCCATCTTCTTATGAGCACATCTACCTAATATGTAACAAGACATCAATTCGAAAACCTGGTGACTGAACAAATCTGGATTTGATCTTTAACTATAACTATTCCTAGAACATCATGGGGATAAACCGCTTGATAGGCCATTTGAAAAACGTAACACATAACTCAAAAGGCCGAAACTCAAAACTATTAGAGATGCAATATAAGGAATATCTGGACTTGAATTCGATTCTTGAACAACAGTGCCCTTATTTGGTGCTGGATCTTTTCTCAATAATGGGCACAGGCAAGGAACAAATTCTTACTAAAGTGATGACAACAAGAATATTTGTCATATTGCCAGCATGTCCAAATAATGCAATCTTTAAACTCAGAAAACAACAATCGAACAATCAAAACTTACCATGACAATGAATCTTTGAACCTAAATTGTAGCTTTTATAATAATTAAAAAATAAAACATAATTCCTCCAACATGGAAGCTACAAATTAGACCTTAGACCAGGACAACACAATCATCATTTTTTTGAAGTGGGTTGAGAATCAAATAACCAAGCACACCAACTAAGCAGCTCTAAATAAATGAAGAAAAATAAGCATTTCACATTTGACTGAAGAGAAGAGAGTCCTGCAAACATGCCTGTAAACTTGATATCACAGGAGTAACCTCTCAATTGAGTTGGATCCACACTGTCTTTGTCTGATTTAAATCTATTCACCCTTGTTTGAAGTATCTGACAATTATCATATGTAGATTCACCACCTGCAACAGTATCCCAGTTCACAAACTTCTCAAATTTTTTTTTTTTTTTTTTTATAAGTAATTTTGATTTTATTTAAAAAAAATTGAAAGGCATAGCCAGAGTACACAGGAATATACAAGTAGGAAAGGCACAAACTACTCGGTTCTATATCGAGATACAAATCACACAATCCAAAATCTACCTTCTGCCAATGGTCGAGAGAAGAATGAGAACGAAAAACAATAAACTTCAGGAATGTTTATGTTTTGGTGCCGTGGTTTCCAATAAACTAACACGCCATGTAAGCCACCTTTCTTGGCCATCACTTCTCGGCAATTGAAAAGAGAAGCGAGATGAATGAAGGCACCGCACAATAGAACCCGACAAAAGAACTCCCAATTCTCAATACGATTAACAAGAAAAAAATAGCCAATATAACCTTCTCCAACTAATTGATATTATTCCCCTTCGAAAGCAAAACCCATAAACCCGTTTCGAAACTTAACTCGAGAAGCTCAAATTTGCAAGGCGAAGCCAAAAACTAAGCTCCCAGCAAATTCTCCCGAAATGACAAATAAAACTAAGAAGAAAAAAGAAAAACCCAGAAACAAATGCGTTCGAATGCAAAAGATTATGATCAGAGAGAGAGAGGACCTTTGGAGAAGGGGACGATGTGATCGTACTCAAAGCAGAGGCAGCCCTGACAGTTGCAGAAGCGCTTGCAGACGATGTTGCCCGCTGCGTCCTTGCGCCACCTCTCTGGATGTCTTCCTATAAGCGTCTCTGCCTTTGCCCAGCACTTGCGCTTCGTGTTCGAGTCGAAAAACCTCGGCCTGTCCTCAACATTACTACCACTGCTATTGCTGTTAGCACCACCGCCTCTAGAACGATGAGGCGAAGAAGAAGAACTCATCTACCTATCACCCGCTCTTCCTTCTTCTCTCTGGTTTACTCGGAGGAGGGAGAGGGAGGGAGAGAGAAACGGTACGGGACTGGTAAAGAGAGTTCTCCAACCGTTCGTCGTATTGTCCTAATCGATGATACACGCAAACCACCCCCACTTCTTTTTTTTTTTTTTTTTTTGAAGGAAATGGACTCATTTCATTGATGAACTGAAGTTATACATGTGACTTATCAACACAAAAAATTTAGATTATAAGTCAAACTATGCATCAGCTCTGGGACTCCTCTACACACAAATTTTTTTGTGGTAAACATTGTCTTAACTTCTCAACAAACTCTTTCCTAACAGAGAAATGTTCTGCAAAACAGAACTTAAAAGTCGCCTCTGTCCTCCCAGGGAGGAAGAGTACGGACACTATTATAGACATCAAATCTAATAGCCAATTTCTATTTTATTAATAACCAAAATAACAAAAAACTACAAATAAAACACATTAACAACTACAAAACCACAAGTACCAGTGTGACCTCGGACATCACGCCCACTGCAAGCATCGGCATCTCAAGCCCTGACGGCACGAGCACCCGGTTCATGCACAAAACAGCCTCCACTGCGCAGGTAGCACCTACGCACGAGCACTGGTCGTACGACCACCAGCTGTAGCATCACCCGCCACTCTCGAACAGCTCTTGCCCCAGATTACATCTGATCCAAAGGCTAAACACCTCACTCGGGTCAACAAAAACATTGAAATGAAACAACAAAAATAGAAAAACAAAAACACTGAAACGAAACAGATGAATAGTTCACAATGCGTCGGTAGTGGCGTGTGCAAGACACTGGTCACTTTGGGAGGAAAGCCAATGGTCAATCGTGAAAGTCCCGGAGTCAGGGATTCCAGAGAAGCCAATCTTGGCGTCGGCAGAGGGCTCCTCGGTGGCACATGATGGCCACACACAAACTAGATCTAGGACTTCCTCCTGTGCATCCGGACTATGCTCCACTCCGATGGACGTCGGATTCGGTGGTCTTGAAGATCAGTAGCTGGGCATCGTCCCGGTGGGGTGCGTGTTGAAGGGAGAGTTTGGAATGACCCGAATGACGATCCTCCCTTATTTGGCCTATAAAACACAAAAATAAAACCAAAAAACACTACACAGAAAATAAAATGGACAAAAGAGAAGGGAGGGGGAAGGAAAAAAGAAAAAGAGGGGGGAGGAGCCGAAGCTCCCAACCCTTTTCGTTAGATCTGGAGCTTGGGAGAGTTTAGAGAGTTTGTGAGGGTTTTTTGGGCTATGCTCCCACCCTCTTTACAACACTTTTCATAATACAGTGTAAAATAAGAATATTTTTGTAAATTGATATTACTTTTATATAATATTTTATAATAATACCCTTCATTTCAAAATATAATTATAAAATATATTGTGAAAAGTATTGTATATTTATCATTTTTCATCGCCCAATAGCTCCTATCCTTCGACTTTTTCTTTACCATTTCTTTATTTATAGAGGTTTTTTTGTGTTCATCTCTCCTACCGACTCAATAAATACGGTTATCTATTCAAAAAGATTTTATCAATTACTTCTCACTCACTGAAATTATTAAATTAAGGATAGTGATATGATTACTATCTTCTTATTATTCATTTACTACTTAAAATATATTTCAATTTTTTTTTAATTTTTTATCATTTTCTTTTAAGTATTTTTTTAACATTTTTAATCATTAAGAAAAAATTAAAAAAATATATAATTTTACTAATAATCACTTCCTTAACTATTAAGTAAAATAAAAAATTAAAAAAATTAAATACAAAAAGAGTAGTAAATCAGTAGTACGAGGATAGTAACCCTACCGTTATCCTTAAATTAATCAACAAAAATTTTGAGTTTGAGAAAATCTCCTCGCCGGCCGGTTCACATATTCTACACTACACATTTAACATGACAAATCAGGTTCATCAATTAAATATAAAAACACAAAACCAATTCTAGATTCTCTATTTGTTAACGTGTTTTTGTGCCTTTGCGTATATAAAATTTAATGAAAAAAACAAAGTGGCAATGAAGTCAACCCAAAACTTGGAGAGAGAGGGTTGTGAGAGAGAGTGCTCAAGGAGAGAGAGGACTTGATGAGAGAGACAGAGAGCTTGAGGAGAGAGAAGGGTCGATGAGAGAGAGGGAGGGGGTTCGGTGAGAGAGCTTCAACTAATGGAAATAAGATTTCGAGGAGAGAGAGACTTGGATGGGTCTTGACAAAAAAAAAAAAAAAAACAACAACAACAACCAAAGGAGGGAGTAGGGGTGAAAACCGACCAATGGGGAGATTTGCATGAAACAACTGACCGTACCGGTCAATGGGGCGGAGAAATACTGGCCGTATCGACTCTGATGGTTCTATAACGATTCTTGATCCCCCTAGCGATGAGGTTCGTCTGAGAGAGTAGAGAGAAAGAGTGTTGTAAAGAGAGGAGAGAGAGAGAGAGAGAATGAGAGAAATTGAGAATCGGAGAAGAAGATGGAAAGGGAAGAAGACGATATCAAATTGAAACGATTTTATATATATTTTTTCAAACTAACATTCCAAAAAGTGAAACGGCGTTGTTTATATATGTATAATTTTAAAAAATTATATAATTTATATAATTGGTCGGTTCAGCGGTCCAGTCCAGTTTCAAAAAGGGACCGAATCGGCCGACGGCAATTTTGACATAATTTTCTACCGACTGACTAGTTTTACGTCTATTTCGGCCGGTTTCGTGCTCCAGCAACCAATCTGAGGCAGTTACGATGGGTTTCTTCGATATGTATACACCCTTAGGAGAGAGTGTGGTGTACAGGCTGTTGTGTTACAGTGCTATTTATGTCTAGCTGCTACATATACGAAGTGATATCATTTGTCAGGTTTTATTTTTCATATGGGCAAAAGCTTATGTTCCTTTCCCGCTTCAAGTTCCCCAGGCCCAAACCCAGCCCATCGTCCGGCTTTGTTATCCCTGTTCCTTTGTGCTTCTTCCTTTAAGCATGCGATGAAAGCTCCCAGCACCATTATTTGATCACAGAATATCATATCAAACCCAACCCGTTGTTTGAGCATCGTCGGTCAGTAAGTTACTTTTTTCTCTCTTTTTTTCCACTTGCAGAAGTAATGTTTACTTCTCTTCAGGTTTAATTTGGGGCAATAAAAAATATGACAAAATTAATGAACCATTAGGCTTGGCCGGTGGTGAGAGGGATGAAGATGATGACGATGATAGTAATGATGTTAATTTGAGGCAATTGAAAATAAATTAGAAACAAGTTAGAATATTTAAACAAAGAAATCACATAAAACCAATGCCACCAATTAAAGAAAACTCACAGAAAACAAAGAAACCCCCTGCCTGCTAAGCCCAACTCAACGAAAATCGCTGAATATGATCCAAAATCCATTCACAAACGCAATGAAAATCCAGTCCCAACCAAAACCCCGCCAGTCAAGCCTAACTCAACGAAAGGAGAGAGTGAGAGCGAGAGCTAGAGTGAGAGAGAGAGAGAGAGAGAGAGAGAGAGAGAGAGACCTGGCGGTTGAGGGTTATTGGAAGGAGTTGTCGACAACGGTTGTTGCCACAGGACTGGGCAACGTGATTGCGAGGGAAATGGGGGAGAGGGACGAGCGTGAGGAAGAGAGAGAAAAAAACATAACAATAATTGATTGGACCCACCACTTCAATCTCCATAAAAAGTTAAAACTATCTCATCTTACTTATACATCCAAATAGGGAGGAGTTACCAGCCGGATAAGTGTAAATGAAGTTTTACACCCACTAATAACAATATGACACATAGAAGCTTTACCAAGACGAAGAATAGAAGGGCATGTAGTGTATCCGATTCACTGTGCCCTTCCTAAAAAAAAAAAAAAAAACAAAAAGCCTATCTCCCCCACCCCTCCCTTGTCGCTAGTCGTCCCTCTTCCCAATCTGTTCGCCTCTCTCTCCACCGTCGATCTCACTAAGATACTATCTCGCTCTCTCCATTGAACATCTTACCATCTCTTTCAAAATATCCATCTGTAAGTTGCATTCATAGCAAAATGGCACAACGGTCACCGGTTTCTCACCACCACCACCAGGAATCCATATTCTTGGAGGAAGATTAGAAGATCTTCAAAGAACATAAAATGTCTCAACCTTATGTGAGGAATTGTTGTGCAACATAAAAATGATTCTCGACACCTTACACTAACTAGCAAACGGACCTATGAACCCATTATGGAATTAGTGGTTCGAAGGACCCCAAGATTCATACTATTGAAGGTGTCGAATTCTTTGAGTAAATGTTATGAAATTTGTAGATTGATAATATTCAATTTACAATTTGCAATCTATTTTGATAAATATTGCACATGAATAAATATAGTTCCTGGAGAAAAAAAAAAAAAAAAACTTCTACTATTGCGATTTGTTGGGCTGAATGCAGGGACAAAGTTTCTTTCTCTGCTAGTGAAATGGCAGAAGACGGGGATGGGTTCGATGAACTGATCCATCTATAGTGGGTTCGTAGTGGGTTCCAGAGATGGGATGGGATGGGTTCGACAAAGGTTTTCGACGGAGATGGGATGGGTTTTCGATGAAGATGGGATGGGATGGGTTTTCGACGAAGACAATAGGCTTGAATAGAGAAGAGAGAAGAGGGAGATTTTCGGGGAAGAAGAAAGAGAGGAAGTGAGGGGTCTGATAATGGGAAAAGGGGAGGCTCGACTCACGCACACGATAATTCTTACAAGACCATTACGTCTCGAAATTTCACTGACTGTTGTAGAAGGAGGAAGGACAGCCGACCTGTTTGAAGCTTTTTCCATCCAAATAAATATTACAATGAGACACATACTTTTATGAAACTCACTTAAACATCTTAACTCAAATCATTTTACTATTATTTATAAAATTATGAGATACTCCTAGTGTTCAAACGAGACCTTAATAAAAGGAAAAAAAACCAAAAAAGGTAAGGGTAACATACACATAAAAATTATTACAATCCAGGCATCTAACCATAACCCACCTACTTATAAAACAATATTACAAATTACTTCACAACTAAAATAAAACGAAATGTATCGAACCACCACCCAAATAACCACAAGGAAATCAACAAAGTTATTTGTTACATAATCAAATGATCATAAATGATTAAATGAGGCCACAACTCAAATGTCAATACTCCCTCCACAAGTCCACAGTTCCAAGTCTCCACAAGTCACAAAAATGATTTTACTGCAAAACCATAGCAAAAAAAATCTCAGTTTAAAAATTTTTCATGCTAACCAAAATAACTAGTATATTAGTGTATTCTTCTCACCTCAATCATATGCAATGAGTGTAGATATTATATTTGACACATCCATAGAATTTCCACCCTTCCCAACAAGCTCTATACACAAAAAGAACAAAAAAGATTATATAAATTTACAAAACATATAAATCAATGAATTATGAAAAGATATAAAAGAAAATAAATTTGTTACATACAAATATCCAGCTTCTCAAAATCTTCCACATCATCCATTAAAGTCTTAAGGGTAATTGGAGATCAGGTAAGATCATGGCCAAAGTCATGTGATTAAATCACTTGGTGAAAGTTTCAAAATACAAGTTTTTTGGACTTTTTTTTTTCAAGGAACTACATCGATCGAGTTTCAGAACCTTAGATGCAGTGGCAACGTGCGGTGGACGTACTTTGGAGCTGCTACAGAAGGATTGGGAGTTGCGGCAGGAACACGTTAGGCTCTAGGGTTTGTATTGGGCAAAGAGTAGGAGAATGAGATATTGAGTGAAGAGGAGACGGGGAGGCTCGATACATCGTAGGGCGTGTGTTGAAAGGATACCGTTTGGATTGAAAATAAAACTAAACGATGTTGTTTCAATACACGAGTAATTAAAACAAAATCTGAGTTGAGTGAAACGATGTTATTTCAAGCAACTCAATACTCAATTTTTAGATGTAATTGGATCTAGACGACACTGTTTACATCATCTTTTACTCTAAACAATTTTGTTTTCATATGAACTAGGAACATTTTTTTCCTTTTCTTTATTTGGAAAATATATTATACAAGAATAAATTAGTAAAATTAAAATTAAGTAAACTTTTTAATGTGGATTATGTAACTAAATTATTAAAAAATAATGTATTATAATTATATTTATGACGTTAATAGTTACTAACTTATTACTCAATAGCATGTAAATGTATTATGATATTTAATGCTTAATGGTCTATATTAAAATTTTAATATTTTATATATAGTTAATGAATAATTTTCATTGACCATAGATACTTCATACTTATTCGCAACTTTGGTATCTAACAAAACATTTACCTAATTACTTTAATTAGGTGTAGATAGTAGAGTATGTATCTACATATAATAATATGATTTATCATATGATATATTAGTTAACTACTGATAGCATATATTATTTAATATTTTATACGGTCAATGTTGATAGATTAGATGAAAATTATATAATTAACTAACTACTATATAAAATAATATATTATATATAAAAAAATTATATGTAAACAATTTGGTCAGTTTCAGTCCGGTCTGATTAAAAAAGCATCCCAGGATCGGACCAAAAATCAAATTTTGCAGGAAGTAGGGACCGAAGCTGACCACCCCATATAGGTCCGTTCTGGAAGGAACCATTTGGTTCGGTGCGGACCAGTTTTCTTTCACCCCTACTAATAATGCTTCTCACTTGGGGATGCACGTGTCATTAATCAAACATCTTTTCACCAAAACTTCATACATCTGTGCATCTGCATTGCCCCGTAAGTCATCGTGACGACTTTTGACCAATGTGTATGTTGATGTCGTGTTTCGCAGGCCAAGCACTTCTACGATAACCAAGCTCACGCCACCTACAATTAAGAAGAAAGGGCTTCGGTGATGTCCAGGGTCACTCCGATGCCAAAGTTAGTGAACAATCCTCTAGTGATAAGAACAACTCTGAAGAATAGTAAGAACAATCAAAATTCAGAGATAGACCTCTCGTAGAAGGGATGATTATTATCTATACCGGATCCGGGTTTTGCTGCCGAGGGATATCGTGGCGTGTCAGGTGTCAAACTTGCTACCACTCATTTCCTGATGCCACAATGTGTCAGTCCGAGGCTTAGGTAGTTGAAGGAGATCGTGGCGTGTCAGCCGTGTTAGGTCTGTCCTGCTGCTTTCTGCCAGGGTTGGGTGTAAGGTCGTGGGCGAGCCGTCCTTCTTACTTGGGGTGTACTATTGTGTGCTGGGTTTCCTGACACATGCTTGAATGCAGCGTCCCTTGACGATCTCATTGGTATATTTGAGCTCGGCGCTAAAAGACCTTTTCGGGTAGGTTTGTGGTCACGGGCTCGGCACTCGGTCCTTCGGCCCGGACTCTTAGCTTACGAGAGGATTTCGTCTTTGGGCCTAGAGTTCCATGGCTTGACCTCTTCGGGCTTAGGCCCTTCTGGGATGGGCCCCTCCCTCACAGTACCCCACGATTCCTATCACGTGCGCGTGGTGGGAATTCATAATATTTCTAATTATGTTGCCGCCCGTTCGGCTTCCGTCGCTTCTAGTTCCCGAGGCCAACTATTGTTGAAGGGGCGCCTCTCCCCTTCTCTCAAGGCCGTCTCGTTTCTCGACGATTGATTTGATGTGCTGGCCAGCCTTCCTTTCGTATCCTGGGACCACATTGGTTCATGCCCCTCACTCGCTTGATATGACGCCTTCCATTCCTGTCGTCGCTTTAGACTATGAGCCTTGTGGCACTTGCTGACATCGCTGCTGTCAGAGTCACTTCATTTCCCCCGTACTCTCCATCTTACCTTCACTATATAAGGCCCACTCCCCTTCTTTTTCACCATTTTCTCCTGCCTTCGTCTGTCATGTTTCTGCCATTTCTCATTCTCGTTCTCTTTAGTTGTCGTGTTCCCCTCCCTTCTTTTTTCTCCATCACCGCTTTCCTATTGCTTCCCCTCACTGTGATGACACCCAAAGTTGATCCCATTCCTCCATATTTCAGGGGGAAATGCTGGGTTTTCTCCGTATTCGGCACTGACCCTAGGGATTCCTCCCACCGTGGTTCTGGAGATTCCCCGGGGTGAGCACAGCGACGAGGGTGGCTCTTTACCAGCTAATGTTCACCAATGGTCTTCGCCTCCTGTTCTGTCGTTTGGTTTGCAAGGTTCGAAATTAACTTGGACTGGCCCCATCGCAGCTCCACCCTAATGCATGGCGGCTCCTGATATCCAGTTGCATCATCTTCTGGATGATACTCTGCAAGACTCCTGAAGAATACCCAGACTTGACGGCTTGGGAGTCATCGTCAGTTTCCAAGCTCGGTCTACAGGCCAAAAGATTGCCTTGCTTGAGCAGCGTCACTCAAGCATAAATGAGTGGTCTCGGAAGTTTTTCTTCGTGTCGGGCCTAGACTAGAAGTATCCCGAGGGAGAGGCCGCCCACAAGGAGTATCCTATTCAGGCATGTTGGGGATTTCCCCCTTCCGCGAAGAGCCTGGAACTTATCCTCAATCGAAGGGAAGAGGCTCGGTTGGAGTTGGTGACAGCTTGGGTGCAGGCCCACCCTAATGAGTCGCAGACCGATCTGGTCCTTTCTGACGAGAACATCCGCAACTACCTATCTACGCCTGACCGTTTGTATGCTATCAAGAGGAATTTCTTGGGTTGCATTCCCCCCAGGCCCGACCGTCTCCCCTGAAGCACGTTCCGAGTTCTTCTAGCCGCCAGGCAAAGCTACAATGGGTACACCATGATTCTCCCCCGCAAAGTGATGAGGTTGGGGTTTCTTCTCCTTTCAGTGATCATGTTGGGGAACTGGGAAGCCGACCCCAAATGCGTTGTGACCCGGAGTTCGCGCGTGCACAAATTCTTGTTCCTTGGACATGGAGGAGCACGATGTCATTTCCTAGCGGTTCAAGCCTTGTTGTTGGGCCTTCTACTCCGACGAGCTCTCAGCCAGTTGCCATCGAACCTTTTTCGGAACCATTGCTTCCTTCCGCAGAAGAATTGGATGCCTGCGATCTTTAGGCATCATTTTTTGCTTCTTTGGCGCACTCCCCGCCTCACACGCCTAGCCCGTTTGAGCCATTCACTTGTTTCGTGGATACACTTCAGGAGGAGATGGCCTGCGAGGTTCCCCTGGCAGGCTTGGCAACCTGGCCTCGAGACGCTCGGTAGACTTTTTCCCAGGATACGAGCCATGGAGGCTCTAGCGAAGATGAGACAACCACGGAGCCTGGGAGTCAAAGTCATGCCCTTCCTATGCCTTAAGCCAAGAAGGGGTGAGGGCACAATTCGTCTATCAAGACGAAGAAGAAGGAGATGATGAAGAAGAATAAGAAGAAGAAGGAGTCAGTGGAGCAGGAGAAACGCTGAGACCCAAAGCTCTTCCTGTTGCAACTCGGAGCTCGGACAAGGCCGCCACACCTGCCTCTTTGATCGTGGGGGTTGCTCCCCCCTTCGTCTGCCGAGTAGAGTGGGACCGATTGCGGCCCAGATTTCCAAGAGCCTTCGATTTTCATAGATCAGAGTGACGATGATGACTATGAGGCTCTATCCCTCGTGGCACCCAGGCCCTGCATCGAGACCTGGGGGTCCTTTCTGAATTTTTCTTGCCAGCTAGTGGTCGTTGGCCCCTCATCTTCCTTTGGGCAGAGGGGACGTAGCCCAGGCTCAACCCTGGATGAGGCTCATGCCGCTGCCACCTAGCGTGTGAGCCTAATGTTGCGACCCATATTCGCCCAGGTATCTTCCTTCGTTTGATGTATTCCGTCGAGCCTTCTCCAACCTTTTACTTCTCATATATATATATATATATATATATATATATATATATTATATAAGTAGGGTCGCTCCTGGCCTTGGTTTGGTAGGCGTGTGGGGCCGCTGCAAGGGACCCCCGAGGGGAGGGTCGAGTATGCGGGCCGGGATAGTCCCACATCGGCTAGTAGTGATCCTGCTAGTGGCTTTATATTGAGAGAGGCACCCTTTCTTGCACAAGCGCTTTTGTAGGATGAGTTCTACCTCAATTGGTATCAGAGCCAAAACCGATATCGCCGGGGGTAGTAGGGCTGCTCCTGGCAAGGGTCCCTTGGTTTGGTAGGCGTGTGGGGCCACTGCAAGGGACCCCCCGAGGGGAGGGTCGAGTATGCTGGCCGGGATAGTCCCACATCGACTAGTAGTGATCCTGCTAGTGGCTTTATATTGAGAGAGGCACCCTCTCTTGCACAAGCGCTTTTGTAGGATGAGTTCTACCTCAATTGGTATCAGAGCCAAAACCGATATCGCCGGGGGGTAGTAGGGCCACTCCTGGCAAGGGTCCCTTGGTTTGGTAGGCGTGTGGGGCCGCTGCAAGGGACCCCGAGGGGAGGGTCGAGTATGCGGGCCGGGATAGTCCCACATCGGCTAGTAGTGATCCTGCTAGTGGCTTTATATTGAGAGAGACACCCTCTCTTGCACAAGCACTTTTGTAGGATGAGTTATATATATATATATATATATATATATTTTGCAGGTCATGGACCAATTGACCACGACGATTGGTGGGGAGGTAGAGGAGGTCACACGGGAGCTTGGGACCTTGTCGCGCTTTGGATATTTCAAGCTAAAGTAGTTGGTCGGAAGAATAAAGAGCTTCAAGACTGAGCGGAAGGAGCTGATCAGCGATGTGGTGTATGTGGAGAGAAAAGCACCTGTAGGCGGTCGCAACAAGGCATAAAGAGAAGAAGAAGAAAGCCCTTAAGGGTTTATTGCGCGATGCTAACCAAGACATCCTTCAGCTGATGTTGCCGAAGAGGCTCTCCAAAGTTTCAAACGATGTTTGGTCACTCGAAAAGCGGAGTTGGAGGCCTCTCAAGAGCAGTTGGAGTCTGCTCGGAAGGAGCTGCAAGAGTCTAGGGAAGAGACGGAGTCCGCCCGAAGGGAGTTGGAGAAATCACGACGGAATCGGGCTCAAGCTGTCGGACAGCGTTCGCAGCTGTTGTTCGGGCATTTTAGGCATTCTCAAGAGGCCTAACACTTAAGAGAGCAACTACAACAGGTGAAGGCACTCATCGATAAGCTCTCACAGTCGGGGATCCAGAAGAACATTGACCTCCTATCCCGCAACAACTAGATTGTCAGCCTAAAGTCTAGTCTTGAGGATGTTACCAAACGTTCTGAGGAGATCCGATCTCGGATTGCGAATGCAAATGCCATCCACGATGTGTCCTCAAGTTCCTAGTCTCATGGTTATCGAGATGGCCTCAATCAAATGCAGAATCCTAAACTGGACTTGCGCACTTTGTCTCTAAATTCCTATCCTCCGAGTTTCGAGGAACAAGCTTACGTTAAAATTTTTGGGAAGCCAGGGTATCCCCACTTCCCCCTGTCGCTCCTCAAGTTTCTCCCCCCAGTCAAGGGACCCGTCTTCTTGCGAGTGTAGTGTAAGGACTAGGCTTTGTTGGACCAGGGGGGTTGGTACCTAGTCTAGAGACTTGGAAACTTACCTCTTAATGAGTTAAGGGACCCGTCTTCTTATGAGTGCATTGACTCAGCTTTGTTGGGCAGGGGTCGGTACCTAGTCCGAAGACTTGGGTCCTTATCCTGCAGGTTTTTTTTTTTCTTTTAGACAACAAGAGATTTGAGATGACCACACAGGTGTCCTCATTCATTCATAGTCGATCGTACAAAGTATTGCCTTATACTTCTACACATAATACTTCTTTAAGTGTTCGGCGTTCCATAGGTGGGGTAGCTCGTGTCTCTAGCTGTTTTTGAGGTGGTAGGAACTAGATCGATTGCTCGCAGTCACTACATACGGTCTCATCGTGGTCCCAGCTTCCCTTCTTCCGGGGTAGTTATTCCAGTTTGTCACAGCACCAGGTCGCCTACCTTGAAGGAACATGGCCTGACTTGTTTGTTGAAGTTTTACTTCGCCTTTCGTTTGTTATTCACCGTCCAGACTGTTGCTTCTTCCCTTCTCTCCTCCAGGACATCCAAGCTCTCGGCTAGCCTTTCGTCATTAGTGTTCAGGTCGAAGTGTTGGACCCGGAATGTTGGGAGTCTGACTTCCATGGGGATTACCGCTTCACTACCGTAGGTGAGGGTGAAGGGTGTCTCCTCGGTGGGGGTTTGGACAGTGGTTCGGTATGCCCATAACATGCTTAGGAGCTCTTCGGCCCATACTCCTTTATGCGCCCCGATTTTTTTCTTGAGGGTGGAGAGGAGGGTTTTGTTGGTTGCCTCGACCTGTCCGCTAGCTTGAGGGTGTTTTTGGTGAGGAGAACTTTACTTTATTTTTGAGCTCTGCACACCATTCCCGGTAATACGTGTAGTCAAACAATCTTCCGTTGTCCGATATGAAGCTCTGAGGTATTTCAAATCGGCAGGCCACTAACTTCCATAGGAATTTCGTGATGGTTAGGGAGATGATGCTCGCGAAAGCCTCCGTTTCGACCCATTTTGTGAAATAGTCTACCGCGACAATGACAAACTTGGCTTCTCCCCTTATAGCCAGGAATGGGCCAATCAGGTCCAAACCCCATTGGGCAAAGGGCCATGGGGCCATGATTGATGTCAGCTCCTCCACATGGCAGTGCGGAATCTGCTCGTGCTCCTGACACTTTGGGCATTTCTTGGCAAAGTCTTCCGCATCCTTGAGGGATCTGGGCCATTAATATCCCGCCTGGGTCACTCTCGCAGTCAGAGTCCTCCCTCTTAAGTGGCTTCCACAAATCCCTTCGTGAATCTCTGCTAGCACATATTGGGCTTCTTCCAGTGAGAGGCATCTGAGGAGTGGCTCAGAAAAACCTTTGTTGTACAGCACTCCTTCCAACATGGTCAACTGGGCCGCCCTATTCCTGACCTTTCGTGTTTCTTCCGGGTCATTGGGCAACTGCCAGTTGCCCTTCCTGTAGAAATTTCTGGATATTTGTTGGCCATTCGGGAGGTGCTGGGATCGTGATAGACACTTCCACCCCGATGGAGGGGGCATCGATCGTCCTGACTATGGTGTGTTCCGAAAGTGGGAGTTCTTCCTACCCAAACGCAGTCCTTGCTAGACGATCTGTTTTCTGGTTCTCACCTCTTGGCACCTGTTGGATATGAAGTAGCGAAAGTAGTCGCGCTCATTGCAGACCAACTTTGCAATACCTGTGATGCAGACGACACCACTGTTGATGTCGTGTTTCGCAACCTGAGCACTTCCGCGATATCCAAACTCACACCACCTACAACTAAGCAGAAAGGGCTCCGGTGACGTTTGGGGTTACTCCGATGCCAAAGTCAGTGAACAATCATCCTCTAGTGATAAGAACAACTCTAAAGAATAGTAAGAACACTCAAAATTCAAATAGAGACCTCTCGTAGAAAGGATGGCCGTTATTTATAACTGATCTAGGTTCCGCTGCTGAGGGAGATCGTGGCACGTCAGGTGTCAGACCTGCTACCGCTCATTTCCTGCTACCACAGTGTGTCAGTCCACGTGCCAGCCATGCTAGGTCTGTCTCGCTTCTTTCTGCCAGGGTTGGGTGTCAGGTTGTGGGTGAGCCGTCCTTCGTACGTTAGTCATACCGTTGCATGTCGGGTTTTCTGACACATGCATTGAATGCGGAGTGCCATGAGTCTGACGAGTCCATGACCGGGCACGTTTAGCCGTCCACATGAAGTATAAATATTTTTTTCAATGAGTTTGTGCATTCTATTACAACGTTAATTTGTTGGTCAATTTGACAGTGCTCTAAGAAAGAATATGGAGTTCAAGACCATAGCTAATTTCAATTCATTCAATTGCACGATCCCATGCATATCCTCGTTTGGCATTGAAAAGCAATTCCAAAATGTGTTTACAAATGCAAAATTCAAGGAGGTCAAATGAGATGTGGTAGTAATGATTTTATGTAACTGCCCACTTGTTAGCATTGAAGGTGCAATTTCCGCTTTTGATGTTTTGGATTAGATTAACATTGATGACCATGTAAAAAAGTGCAATATTGAGTTTAATATAATGAAGATGAGTATGATGTGAAATGCATGTATGCGTTGTTTGAGATGAGGGACATTCTCAATAGGCATGCATTTGTTGTATGTCATATGAAGAACATTAATTTGCTACCGTAAAAATATATCTTAGACCGACTAAGAAAAGACTTAAAAGAGGAGATACACGGTGAGGGAGGGGCCCATCCCAGAAGGGCCCAGCTCCGAAGAAGTCAAGCAACGAAACTCTAGGCTCAAAGACTAAACTCTCCGATAAGCTAAGAGTCCGGGCCAGAGGACCGCGTGTCGAGCTCGTGACCGCAAACCTACCCGGGAAGGCCTTTTAGCGCCGAGCTCGGATATACCAATGAGATCGTCTCAAGGCTCGACAACCTACCAAGCCCTACCATAAGGCGACAGGCAAGACGCTCAATTGCACGCGGATGGCTGAACATGTCTAGTCATGCACTAGTCAGACTCAAGGCACGCCTCATTCAATGCAATGTGTCAGGAAACCCAGCATGCAACGGTGCGCCCTATGTACGAAGGACGGCTCACCCACGACCTGACACCCAACCCGAGCAGAAAGCAGTAGGACAAACCTAGCAAGGCTGACAAGCCACGATCTCTTTCAACCGCCTATGCCACGGACTGACACACTTTGGCAGTAGGAAATGAGTGGTAGCAGGTCTGACACCTGGCACGCCACAATCTCCCTCGGCAGTGGAACTCGGATCAGGTATAAATAACAGTCATCCCTCCTACGGGAGGTCTCTCTGTGAATTTTGATTGTTCTTACTATTCTTTAGAGTCGTTCTTATCACTAAAGGATTGTTCACTAACTTTGGCATCGGAGTGACCTTGGACGTCACTAGAGCCCTTTCTTCTCAGTTGCAGGTGGCGTGAGCTTGGTTATCGTGGAAGTGCTCGGGCTGCGAAACATGATATCAACAGTTGCGCCGTCTGTGGGATAGATTTTTTGTAAAATCGTGTACTTCTCATGCCGGAAAAGATGTGGTCCCAAGCCACACGAATGGGAGACGATGAGGAAGGGAAGATGGAAGTGAGCTCGCGAGCATGGAGGAGACAGGAAGGAAATTGACGGAAGAAATTGGGATGCTATGACAAGAGAATGTGGCCCTCAAACGCACCAACGAAGAACTTGTGGGTGGCGTAGAACCTAGCAGCAACGAACATGAGGATTCGTGGCAAGCCCTTGCGGACGCCGAGGCAAAGGAGGAGAGACGCAAGATGCACGTCCAAATTCATGAGCTTTAGGATAAATGCGCGAAGATGGCTAAGAAGATAGACACACCATCCACTATTGACCAGTTACTCGTCAGCACCGACCTCCCGTACAGCGCGGGGTTAATGGCAGTGCTACTTCCCCCAAGTTCAGGGTCCCCTAGATGGAAATGTGTGATGGTTCCAAAGACCCACTGGAGCATCTGGAGACGTTCAAAGCCCACATGACCCTGCATGGTTTCCTAGGGGAAGTCTCCTGTTGAGCCTTCCCACTAACACTAAGAGGAGCTGCTCGGACTTGTTTTAGGTCGCTGTCATTGGGAACAATAGGAAGCTTTGAGGAGCTCGCCTTCCTCTTCATGACACAATTCTTGTCAAGTCGGAAAAGGAGACGCCTGGTAGCTTACCTCCTAACTGTCAAACAGCGTGATGGTGAGAACCTGAAGTCATACCTCTCACGGTTAATTTGATAGCATATGACCACCGATGACCAAGACGAGAAGATCACTTTGGTGGCCCTCATAGGAGGAATCTGGCCTCTGAATTTGTTCATGGAAAAGATAGCACGAAAGACCCCCTACAACACTAAGGGAGTTCATGGACCGAGCAAATGGGTTTATCAACGTTGAAGATACACTCGTGGCCCTAACTGCCCACGATGGTCTGACATGGAGCAAGTTGGTCGGAAGGCGTCAGGCTCGCAAGGAGGCCAGGACTAGGGAAAGGGAAAGAGGGGAGCGCCAGATACGAAGAGTAGGGGGGAGAATGGCCAACTCGGCCCCAAGGGGAAGCCGCGCTCACACAAACTTGGCCGTGGAAGGGAACCGGCACTTGAGCCCCAGAAGAGAGTGGCCCCGAGATGAGGAAAACCACCCGTATTGTGAGTTCCACATGAATAACTGGCACAACACTCAAGATTGCTATACCCTGAAAAGGATGAGGGAGGAAGACCTGAGCAATCAGACGCCTCGATTGGAGGACTGCGTAGATCTACGAGGAGGAAGGCGCGCAGGTCTCAGGAGGGGTGCAAGTCCAAGAAGGCAGGATGAGTTGCGGAGGAGTCCCCCAACGGAGAATAGACCACTCGGGGAGATCAACACAATCACCAGGGGGTATGCCGGAGGCGGTAATACTTCGTCAGCTCAAAAAACACATGTCAGGCAGGCACGATACAAGGAACCGTTCACCGCTGAAAGAGTTACAAATAGGCCCATACAACGCACCGGAGGCCCCACGATAACCTTCAACGAGAGAGACGAATAAGGCATCCTCCACCAGCATGACGACGCATTGGTGGTAACAATGCAAGTGGCAAACTTCAAAACCCGGAGGATCCTAGTTGACAACAACAGTTCGGCAGACATCCTGTTCTAGGAAGCCTTTGTGAAGATGGGAATCAGCCCAGACCGACTGTGTCCTGCTCCAATGCCGCTCATGGGAAGGCTCCCATAACTATAGCTACCATGTTCGACTTCTTAGTCGTCAAAGCTCCATCCACGTACAACACCATACTGTGGCGGCCCACCTTGAATAGTTTGAAGGCAGTAACGTCCACTTACCACCTCAAAATGAAGTTCCCCACTTACTCAAGGGTGGATGAAGTCCGCGATGAGCAAGTCCTGGCCCTGGAATGCTATGACCAAGAGCTGAGACACGAGTTCAAATTAGTCGCGACAGTCGAAAGGATAGAAGAAGCGCCCAAGTCGAGTTCACCTCCGCCTTTGACCGAATGGGATGAAGAAATACGTGATGAATAGGCCCTTTTGGCAAGCAGAAGCCAACGAGCCCTTGGAGATGGTTATAGTTAACCAGTAGACACCGGAGTGGAAGGTCCTGATCGAGACTAAGCTGGACCCAGACATGAGAGCGGTGCTGATATCCTTCCTAATAGAACACCGGGACGTGTTTGCTTGGAGCCATGAGGATATGCCAGGGATTGACAACTCCATCATTGATCATCGGCTTTGTGTCTATCCAGTGGCTCAGAGAGTCGGGTAGAAATAGAGAAGCTTCAGCGCCGAGAAGTATGGGGCGATAGCCGAGGAGGTGGACCATCTCCTAACAATAGGGTTCATCCAGGAGCTCCATTACCCGGAATGGCTATCTAATGTAGTTCTAGTGAAGAAGGCCAGCGAGAAGTGGTGGATGTGTGACGACTTCACCGACCTGAAAAAAGTTTGCCTGAAAGACAGCTTCCCCTTACCATGAATCGACCTGATCATGGATTCGACGGCGGGGCATCCCTCCTTAGCTTTCCGGAGGCCTATTCCGAGTATAACCAGATCAGGATGAACCCAGATGACGAGGAGAAGACAACTTTCATAACAGACCGAGGTCGAACGACATTGCTTTGTAGTAATAGAGGCCTCGGCCTCAAGAATGCGGGGGCCACCTACCAACGACTAGTCAACTGAATGTTCAAACAACAGATCAGCCGAAATATTGAGGTGTATGTAGACGACTTGTTGATGAAGAGCAAAGAGCCCGGACATCATTTGGCAGACTTACGAAAAGCATTTTCCGTCCTTCGGCAATATCGGATGATACTAAACCGGTTGAAGTGCAAATTCAGAGTGGAGACAGGTAAGTTTCTAAGGGTCATGGTCTCTAAGAGAGGGATTGAGGCAAACTTAGAAAATGTGGAAGTAGTGATAGGAATGCCTCCCCCTGCAACCTTCATGAAGTCTAGAGGCTGGCTGGTCAGGTAGTAGTCCTGAACCACTTCATCGCTCGATCAACCGACCGATGCCTACCTTTCTTTAAAGTCTTGAGGAAAGCCCATAAGTGGGATAAGACCTACGAAAAAGCCTTCGTTGATTTGAAGTTGTACCTAAGTCGCCCCCCACTGCTCAGTCAAACAAGACTCGGGGAGATTTTGATGGTGTACGTAGCAATATCAACATACTTGTCCGGGACGAGAAAGAAGGGCAGTGGGCCGTCTACTACATGAGCTAGGCCTTCCGCGAAGTTGAAGCAAGGTACCCTTGGACGAAAATGTTAGTATTCGGCTTAGTCATCGAGACCAGGAGATTAAGGCCGTATTTCCAGGCCCACCAGATGAAAGTACTAACCAATCTCCCCCTCAAGAAGGTACTGCAGAAGCCAGACACCTTGGGATGGCTTGCAAAATGGGTGATCGAGCTCGACAAATTCGACATGGAGTATCATCCTCAAGCCACAATCGAAGGACAAATGTTGGCAGATTTCATTCCCGAGTTCACCAATTTCCCAGAAGAAGTTCCGAACATACCCCAAGAAAAGCGTTGGCAAGTCTATATCGACAGCTCGTCCTATCGGGCTGGTGGGGGAGTAGGGGTGCACATCGTCACCATACAAGGAGAGGAGCACAACTATGTAGTCAAGCTCAATATGAAGCACTCTTGCCCGGAATGACAATCGCACAGTTACTAGGAGCTGAAGAAATTGAAGTGAGGGTAGATTCCCAATTGGTAGTTAGCTAGGTAGTGGGGTAATTTCAGTAGTTGGTCTGCAACGAGCGTGACTGTTTCCACTACTTTGGCGTCCAACAGGTGCCAAGAGGATAAAACCAGAAGGCGGATCATCTAGCAAGGGCCTTGGGAATAGGAGTGCACATCGTCACCAAACAAGGAGAGGAGCACAACTATGCAGTCAAGCTGAATATAAAGCGCTTTTGGCCGGAATGACAGTCTCACGATTACTAGGAGTTGAAGAAATAGAAGTGAGGGCGGATTTCCAAGTGGTAGTTAGCCAGGTACTGGGGCAATTTCAGTAGTTGGTCTGCAACGAGAGCGACTGCTTCTGCTACTTCGGCATCCAACAGATGCCAAGAGGAGAAAACCAGAAGGCGGATGAGCTGAACACACCGTAGTCACGACGATCGATGCCCCCTCCATTAGGGTGGAAGTGTTTGTTACGACCCCAGCACCTCCAAAGTGGGCAACAGATATCCAGAAATTCCTGCAGGAAGGGCAATTGCGCAGTGACCCAGAAAAAGCACGAAAGGTTAGGATCAGGGCAACTCGGTTCACCATGATGGAAGGAGTTTTGAGTCACTCCTCAAATGTCTCTCACTAGATGAAGCCCAATATGTGCTAGCAGAGATTCACAAAGGGATTTGTGGAAGCCACTTAGGAGGGAGGGCTCTCGTTGCGAGATTGACCTGGGCCAGATATTACTGACCCCGTTCCCTCAAGGATGCAGAAGACTTTGCCAAGAAATGCCCAAAGTGTCAGGAGCACGGGCCGATTCCGCATTGCCAAGTGAAGGAGCTGACATCAATCACGGCCCCGTGGCCCTTTGCCCAATGGGGCCTGGACCTGATTGGCCCATTCCCAGAAGCAAAAGGAGGAGCCAAGTTTATCATTGTCGTAGTCGACTATTTCGCAAAATGGGTCAAAGTAGAGGCTCTCGTGAGCATCACCTCCCGAGCCATCACGAAATTCTTGTGGAAGTTAGTGGTTTGCCGATTTGATATACCTCAGAGCTTCATATCAGACAACGGAAGACAGTTGAAGCCAATGGACAGGCCGAAGCAACCAACAAAACCCTCCTCTCCACCCTCAAGAAAAAGATTGGGGCACACAAAGGAGCATGGGTCGAAGAGCTCCCAAGCGTGCTAAGGGCATACCGGACCATTGTCTAAACCCCCACCTGGGTGACACCCTTCAGGCTCACCTATGGTAGCGAAGCGGTATTCCCCGTGGAAGTCGGACTCCCCACATTCTGTGTCCAACATTTCGACCTTGATGCTAACAACGAAAGGCTAGTCAAGAGCTTGGATGTCCAGGAGAATAGAAGAGAAGAAGTAGTAGTTCGGACGGTGAATAACAATCGAAAGTTGGAGCAGTACTTCAACAGACGAGTCAGGCCGCGTTCCTTCAAGGTAGGTGACCTGGTGCTACAACAGATTGGAATAACTACCCCAGAAGGGAAACTAGGACCACATGGGAAGGCCAAAACGTAGTGCCAGCGAGCAACCAACCCGGTTCCTATTGCCTAAAAAATAGCCAGGGACACGAGCTACTCCACCCATGTAACGCCGAACACTTAAAGAAGTATTATGTGTAAAATTATAATGCGATACTTTGTACGAACGACTACGAATGAACAAGGATGCCTAGATGATCATCTCAAATCTCTTGTTGTCTAAAAAAAATATAATAAAAATGAGCCTGCGGGATAAGGTCTCAAGTCTCCGGACTGGGTACCGACCCCTTGTCCAACAAAGTCGAGTCCTTACACTCCCAAGAAGACGGGTCCTTCGACTCGCTGCGGGGTAAGGTCCCAAGTCTCCGGACTGGGTACCAACCCCCGACCTATAAAGTCGAGTCTTTATACTCGTAAGAAGACGGGTCCCTTAACTCGCTAAGCTGAGTCCTTACACTTGCAGACCGGTCCCTTGACTCGCAACAGGGTAAGGCTCCAAGTCTCCGGACTGGGTACTGACCCCCCGTCCAACAAAGCTGACTCCTTACACTCGCAAGAAGACGAGTCACTTAACTCGCTGCGGGGTTAGGTCCCATGTCTCCAGATTGGGTACCGACCCCCGTCCAACAATGTTGAGTCCTTACACTCGCAAGAAGACGAGTCCCTTGACTCATTGCTGGGTAAAGTCCCAAGTCTCTGAATTGGGTACCGACCCCCCGTCCAACAAAGTCGAGTCCTTACACTCACAAGAAGACAGGTCCCTTGACTAGCTAAGTCGAGTCCTTACACTTGCAAGAAAACGAGTGTTTTGACTCGTTGTAGGGCAAGGTCCCAAGTCTCTGAACTGGGTACCAACCCCCTGTCCAAAAAAGTAGAGTTCTTACAGTCGCAAGAAGATGAGTGCCTTGACTTGCTTTGAGGTAAGGTCCAAAGTCTCCAGACTGGTACTGACCCCCTGTCCAACAAAACCAAGTCCTTACACTCGCAAGAAGACAAGTCACTTGACTAGCTGCGGGGTAAGGTCCTAAGTCTTCGGATTGGGTACCGACCCCCCATCCAACAAAACTGAGTCCTTACACTTGCAAGAAGACGAGTCCCTTGACTCGCTGCAGGATAAAGGCAAGTCTCAGGACTTGGTCCCCACCTCCCGCTCAACAAAGCTGAGCCCTTACGTTCAAAAGAAGACGGGTTCCTTGAGTCACTGTGGGTTAAGGGAAAGTCTCAGGACTTGGTCCCGATCTCCCGTCTAATAAAGCCGAGTCCTTGTACTCGCAAAAAGACGGGTCCCTTGACTCGCTAAGCCGAGTCGTTACACTCGCAAGAAGACGGGGCCCTTGACACGCAAGAAGAAGGGTCCATTGACTCACTGCAGGGTAAGGTCCCAAGCCCCTAGACTACGTACCGACCCCCCGTCCGGGTCCCTTGACTTGCTGTGGGGTAAGGCCCAAAGTGTCAAAACTGGGTCCTAACCCCCTGACCAGTAAAGCCAAAGCCCTTGTCAGAACCGCAAAAAGAAAAAAGAAAGGAAGAGAGGAAAAGGAAACAAAAGAACACAGTAGCTACAAGTAACGAGTCTTCATTTCATTCATCATCAAACATACATGGTTACAAGGAAAGTCGGGGAACGTTATGCAAAGTTACAAAGTACCAAAAAAAATGGGGAAAGTGAAGGGGAGGGGTCGAGCCTATCACTGGGGTGGAGAAGGCTGAGGAGCTCCCGGGGGGAATGGGGGATACCCTGGCTTCCCAAAGTTCTTAACGTAAGCTTGCACCTCGTAACTGGGAGGAAGGGAGGATAAAGACAAAGTGCGCAAGTCCAGCTCATGATTCTGTAACAAGTTTGTGCATCCAATCGAGGCCATCTTGATAAACATGAGACCAAGTCGCGTCCCGGAAAGTTTGGCGACGTCCTCTAGAGGAGACTTCAGGCCGATGATGTCAATGTTCTTCTAGATCCCCGATTGTGAAAGCTCATAAATGCGTGCCTTTGCCTGTCGCAGTTGCTTTCTTAAGTGTTGAGCCTCCTGAGAATGCATAAAATGCCCGAACTACAGCCATGAATGTTGTCTGACAGCTAGAGATTGATTTCGTCGGGATTCCTCCAGCTCCCTTCAGGTGGACTCCGTCTCCTCCCTAGATTCTCGTAGCTCTTTCCGAGTAGACTCCAACTACTTCTAAGCAGCCTCCAACTCTGCTTCCCGAGTGACCAAACTCCATTCGGAAGTTTGGCGAGCCTCTTCGGCACACCTCTTTGCCGACGTCAGCCGAAGGATGTCCTGGTCGGCATCACGCAATAAACCCTTAAAGGCCTTCTTCTTCTCTTTACACCCTGCTGCGACCGCCTTCAGGTGCTGGTTTTGTTCTTTCACATACACCACCTCGTTGATTGGCTCCTTCCGCTCAATCTTGAGGCTCTTTATTTGTCGAGCTGCCTCATCAACTTGAAATACCCAAAAGTGTGACAAGGTCCCGAGCTCCTGGTTGGCCTCCTCTAGCTCTCCCAATTCCCCACCGATCGTCATGGCCAACTGATATGTGGCTTGCAAAATATATATATATATAAAAGGCTGGAGAAGGCATAACAGAATACGTCAAACGAAGGAAGATACCTGGGCGAATAGGGGTCGTAATATCTGGCCCACACACTCGGTGGCAGCGACGTGATCTCGTCTAGGGTCAAGGCTAGGGCATGAGTCCCCTTTGCCACGGCAGAAGATGAGGGGCCAGCGATCGCAAGCTGCCAAGAAAAATTAGGAAGGGACCCCCAGGTCTCGCTACAGGGCCCAAGTGCCATGGGAGATAGAGCCTCAAAGTGATCATCGTTAGGCTCGGCTTGTCAAATGAAGGGGGAACGACCCCCACTGCGATCATCGTCACCAGAGGCTCTTAGAAATTTGGGCCGTGATCGGTCCCGTTTGGCTCGGCATACGAAGGGGGGAGCGACCCCCACTGCTGGAGAGGTAGGTCTGGCAGCCTCGTCCGAGCTCCGAGTTACAGCAAGAGTAGCTTCGGGTCTCGGCCCTTATCCTGCTCCACTGACTCCTTCTTCTTCTTCCTCATCTTGACAGACGAATTGTGTCCTCACCCCACCCTTCTTGGCTTGAGGCATGGGAGGGGCTGGACTCTTCCTACCGCGACCTGGGCCCAGGGACCGTCTTGTCTTCGCCAGCGCCTCCATGGCTCGTATCCTAGGAAGAAGTCTGCCCTGCATCTCGAGCCTCAGCTGCCAAGCCTGCCTGGGGAACCTCGCAGGCCATCTCCTCTGGAAGTGTATCCACGAAAGAAGTGAATGGCTCAAATGGGCTAAGCGTATGAGGCGGAGGGTGCGCCAGAGAAGCAAAAAATGCTGCCTAAAGATCGCAGGCAACCAATTCTTCTGCGGAAGGAAGCAACGGGTCTGAAAAAGGTTCGACGATAGCTTGTTGAGAGCTCATCAGAGTAAAGGGCCTAGCAGCAGGGCCTAAACTGAAATCTCTACATGCATGAACTCTCGCTCACAAGGCATTTGGGGTCGGCTTCCTAGTTCCCTAGCACGATTGCCGAAAGGAGTAGGACCCCCAGCCTCATCACTTTGCAACAGAGAATATAATGGCATACCCGTGGTCACTTTGCCTTGCGGCTAGAAGAACTCGAAGCACACTTCCGAGGAGAGGGCCAGGCCTAGGGGGAGGGGGGGGGGGGGGGGAATGCTACCCAAGAAATTTCTCTCGATAGCATACAAACGGTCGGGCGTAGATAGGTAGTTGCTAATGTTCTCTTCAGAGTTGTTCTTATCACTAGAGGACTGTTCACTAACTTTGGCATCTGAGTGACCCCGGACATCACCGGAGCCCTTTCTTCTTAGTTGCAGATGGCATGAGCTTGGCTATCACAGACATCTCCACATGCACCCACAAAAAAATGTACAACGCTCGCCCCCCACACACCACACCCACCCCTTACAAAAGGAGCGGATGGTGAAGGGAGTAGGAGTTGGACTAGGAGTAGGAGGAGGAGGAGGTGGAGGAGTACAACGAGTAGGACGAGGAAGAGGACAAAAAGAAGTAGAATGAGAGGTAGGAGGAGAAGAAGATGAAGATGAAGACAACAATGATGGCGGAGAATGTGTGAAGATGAGAAAAATGAGCAAAACAATTCAAATTTTAAGGGTAAGAGCAAAAATATAAATATTCCCTAGTAAATAGAATAATTACTTAACCGAAGAGTATGTTATAGTAAAAATGACCATTATCACAAAAATAAGCATTGAGAAAACATATACTATGGCCATAGGATGGAACAAAGGCCAAAACATATACTATGGCCAAAAAATATGTTCATTCTTATAGATATTGTTTGAAATGCACAAAACAAACAAAAATAATATTTGCCAGGCAAAGTTGTGCCTATATTAAAAAAGCATCTCTAGAGAGTTAGAAGTCACTTCTAAAAAGTAAGAAACGATACCTTCGCATGAGTGTTGAACTTGTACATCCAAGCAGAGTTCCTCCTACATATAGCTTCAATCGAATACCGCACACACGCTCAACCACCCGCACAAGAACCCACACCCCCACACATGCATGCACACCAACACTGACTCACACCCACAACCAAACACACACACACACCCGTCCACCATAAAAGGAAAAGTGCTAGACAGTAGGAGTTGGATTACGAATAAGAGTAGGAGGAGGAGTAGGAGTAGGACGAAGACGAGGATGTGAAGAGCCAAAAGGAGAAGTAGAAGATGATGATGATGATGATGATGAAGACGATGATGATGATTGTCAAGAATGAGTGAACATGAGAAAAATGAGGGAAAAAGTCAAGATTTTTTAGTTTTAAAAACATAAATATTCCCTAGTAACATGAATAATTACTGAAGCAGAAATACATTATACTAAAACAGAATATTATAACAAAAATAAGCATTGATTAAAAAAAAAATTATACCTTATTGAAGCCATCAGAATGTTAGAAGCGATTAACTCCAATAAAATTAATGCACCTTCTTCTTATATGATGGAACTAAGGCCAAAATATATACAAACAAGGTTTCAATACCCAAAACATTCTATGTAATTGCTATTGTCTTAAATGTGAAAAACAAACAAAAATAATGCCTGATTGAAAACAGCATCTCTAGAGCCCCAATAAACCTAATCAGAGTTCCTCCAATTCAACCTAATAAATAACACACATAAAGACAAATAGAGAAAGAAAGTTAGAAATCCCTACTAAAAGTAAGAAACGATACCTTTGCATGCTTGTTGAACTTGTATATTCCAAGATGTGTTCCTCCTACATATAGTTTCAATCGAATATCACACACACGTGCACAACCAAACGCACATGCACGCAAGCTCATCCAGCCGCTCACCCACCCATCGTACAAGAACACACACCCCTACACATGCACGCATGCCCACATCGACTCACACCCACACCCGCCCACCGCAAAAGGAGAAGTGCTAGATGGGAGTAGGAGTTGGATTAGGAGAAGAAGTACTAGTAGGAGTAGGAGGATGACTAGGAGAAGGAGTAGGAGTAGGACGAGGATGAGAACGGAGACGAGAAGAAGTTGATGGAGAATTAGAAGATGATGATGATGATGAAGACAACGACGATGATTGTGTAGAATGAGAGAAATTGAGAAAAAAAAAATTAGAAACATTGATGAAAAAAAAGAACATTATAACAAAAATAAACATTGATAAAAAAATATTGTACCTTATCAAAGTCATAAGAATGTTGGGCGAGACTGCCCACAACAAAAGGAGAAGTGCTAAATGGGAGTTGGAGTTGGATTAGGAGTAGAAGTACAAGTAGGAGTAGGAGTAGGACAAGGAAGAGGATGAGGACATGAAGAAGCAGAAGGAGAAGTAGAAGATGATGATGATGATGAAGACGATTGTGGAGAATGAGAGAAGATAAGAAAAATGAAGGAAAAATTTAGAATTTTTAGTTTTAAGAACATAAATATTCAGTAGTAACATGAATAATTATTGAAGTAGAAAGTACGTTATACTAAAAAAGAATATTATAACAAAATTTGGCATTGATAAAAAAAATTCTACCTTATTAAAGCCATCAGAATGTTAGAAGCATTTAACTCCAATAAAATTAATGCAACTTTTTATACGATGGAACTAAGGCCAAAATTTATACAAACAAGGTTTCCATAGCCAAAACTTTCTTTGTAATTGATATTATTTAAAATGCACAAAACAAACAAAAATAGTAACTGCTTGGAAAGTAGTGCATGTATTGAAAAAAACATCTCTAGAGCCTTAATACAACTAATCGGAGTTCCTCCAAGAGCCTCAATAATGCACATAAAGAAAAATAGTGAAACAAAATGAGAAACATAGATAAAATATAAAAAAATAAAAAAACTTTCTAACAAAAATAAACATTGATAAAAAAAAATTACCTTATCGAAACCATCAGAATGTTGGATGAGACTGCTCCTACAAAATTCATACAACTTCTTATATGATGGAACAAGGGCTAAAATATTTGCAAATAGGGTTTCTAGGGCCAAAAAACATGTTCTCTGTCATAGATATTGTATGTAATACACAAATATATATATATATATATATATAATTTCACGACAAAATAGCGCATGTATTGAAAAAAGTACCTCTAGAGCCGGAGAGTTCCTTTTAAAATACACCTTCAACCAAATAAATAACACACATAAAGACAAATAGGGAGAGAAAATGTGAATGCATTGCAAAAAAGTAAGAAACAATACATTTACATGCTTGTTGAACTTATACATGTCCAAGCTGAATTTCTCCTACATACAGTTTCAATCGAATACCACACACACATGCATAGTCACCCACACAAATGCACATGAACACACACTCATGCACATGCACGCACACCCATCGCCACAACCATATGCACCCATAACCAAGTGTACACACACTCGCCAACACACTTCACGAAATCCCCATAGATGGAGAAGATGGTGAAGGGAGTAGGAGTTGGAATGGGAGTAGGAATAGGAATGGGAGGAAGAGAAGTAGGAGTTGGAGTAGGATGAGGAAGAAGACAAGGAGGACGAGGACAAGAAGCAGAAGGAGGGGACGAAGGAGAAGAACAAGAGGAAGATGATGATGGTGATGAAGATGAAGACGTTGACGGCGATGGCAGAAAATGAGAGTAGATGAGAATAATGAAGGGAAAAAATTAGAATCTTTAGGTTAATAAAATAAGTATAAATATTCTCTAGTAAAATACATAATTAATGAAATAGAGAGTTCGTTATACTAAAAATGAACATTATAACAAAAACCAACATTGATTAAAATACTTATACCTTGTTGAAGCCATCAGAATGTCGGAGACGACTACTCCAGCAAAATTCATGAACTTTTTTGTATAATGGTACAAAGGCCAAAATATATATACAAACAAGTTTTCTAAAAGCCAAAAAATATGTTCATTGTCATAGATATCGTAACAATCACCTTGCAAAGCAGTACATGTAACCTAAAAAATACCTCTAAAGCCTGAATGCAACTAAAGACTTCCTCTTAGATGTAGCTTCAACCAAATAAATAACATACATAAAGAAAAATAGAGAAAGAAAATGAGAAAGTACTGCTAAAAACTAAAAACAAAAATAAGGTTGTGAAAGAATTGTATCGGCAAAATGTATTCTATGCCATTTTCGTGCTACATCAATTACACCAAAGTTATATTACACTATTGAAGTAATCAATAAATGCATTCGGATCCTTTTTCCCACAGCAAAGCATAAGAACACCAAGATTTGGTTGAAAAAAAAGAGAGCAAAATAATGTCGCAAAATAGACGAGCAATTAATCCACAAAATAGGATGCAACAACTAACCGAAAAACTCATACCATTTTTTGTTCAGCATTCATGACTGTAGCAATAAAAGCTCCAACACTCGGAAAAATTAGTTGATTTCCCTATAAAAACTCCTTCGGAGTTTCTGCAACATTTGCAAGAATGCAACAAGAAAGTAAAATTTACCACATAGCATAGAAAGTAAAATTAGTTGCTTCTCACTGATTCAAAATACAAAAAACACCTGTTTAGAAAAGCATCAAAATAGATGACCTTATGTGCATATCCTTTTTTTTCTTTTTCTTTTTTCCAGTGCAAAAAGAAAATTCAAAAAACAAACAATCCTATTGAATTAACCAAAAAAATTAGCAAAAAACATTATCACAAAGGGAGGGAGGGAGGCAGGAAACACCTGTTGGTGTATTTGAATCTGGCAGAATAGTAATTAATTACAGACTTTTCTGGAAATCATTGCGATGAAATAAGCGAGTTGAGACGAAGGAAGAATTAGATCGACCTGTTTGGTGTGTGAAGAAGCAAAAGAATAAGCACACTCTCTCTCTCTCTCTCTCTCTCTCTCTCTCTCTCTCTCTCTCTCTCCCTCTCTCTCTCTCTGTGCTACAGAGTCGGGACAACGGCAACTAGAGCAAGACTCTTTTTGGCAATCCCTCACACGGAAAATCAAATGAGCAAATTAAGAGTTATGTTTGACTAAAAAAGAATAAAAAGAAACTAAATCTATATGGTTCTACCAAAGTCAATTAAAAAGAACTTACAAATCGATAATCCAGATTGGTTCCAAAAGAAAACTCTGCTTTAGATTCAATCAGATCTCTCCTATGGAAATCAAAATCCAAATGTCTCAGGTCCAGCTAGTGACAACGTTATCTCACCATTGGATATCGTGACTCTAGCAACAGCAAAACAGAGGATCATATCACTCCGCAATCCATGCACGGGACAATTGCAAGACAAAGGAAGACTATGTTTGGAAGTCCAGCTATGTATACTCTGTTTTATACGTAAATTTAGCTTGTTGTACATAGCCTTACTATAGGCTTCGTATATCATGTAATTGCATGTATATAAGGAATGGAAACCTTCTCTCTATCTCACCTGTGAGATAGAATTTCTCAAGAGTTCTTTAGCTGATAGATATAATAATAATAAAAAAAAAAAACTAAATCATACCATGAAATAAAATCCGATTGCAGATTCAATCCATTGATGCGAAAGAAATCAAAACGGTTGTAAATTTCACATAAAACTAATAGATCAAAAAGTAAACAAAAATAGATGAATTGAGAACTAAAAAAAGAATCTGAAGTACCTCTTGCAGTTGTTTTCATTGAGAGTTCTAGCAAACAACGCATCTATAGCTCGACAACATAGACGAGTCGACGGCGAAAACACTTGGAGACAACTGTTGCGCATTTCTCCTCCTTCTGCATCTGCATTGAGTCATCGCCAGCCCGTCGAACCTAAATACCTCTCTCTCTCTCTCTCTCTCTCTCTAATTGATTTGTTGTGTTTCTTTCTCTCAACAGGCACAGTGTTTTGCAATTACGGAATACGGAGGAACATTGCCTTGTAAAAAAAAAACGAAATGAAGAAGATACGAGAATTCTAACCCGTGTATCCTTCGTTTTGATTCTTTTGAATATTGTAGACGTTAATATATTTCTCAACGGGCTTATAAGTTTTGAAATTCCTAGCCGTTAGTAGTTTTTAAGTGAAAATATGAAATAGAACGGCCGAATTTATGTTCTGGAAATTTCTAGTCGTTGCTTGTTTAGTCATTTTATTTTGTGAAGAATATGATTTAAGAGTAACTTTTGTTTGTGGGAGAATTTCTGACCGTTGGACCGAAAGAACTGTGCTATATATATTACTACCCTGCTACTCATTTAATAGTATTTTTCTATTTATTTTTGTATTTATCTTTTATTTTATTTAATAATTAAAAAAGTGACTATTGGTGAAATTATAATTAAAAAAATACTTAAAAAAAATGATAAATACACTATAAGTAATAAATAGATAATAAGAAGATAATAACCCTAACATCATCTCATCAGCCACTATTTACTGCACACACCCCACACCTTATATAAAAGAAAAAAAATATTAAATGTAGAGTATATGAATAAATAGTGACTGATGCATAACAAAATCCACAGTTATTCTAGTCCCGCCATTCCTCCTCCCGAATATCCTTCCATCAACAAAGAGCTCAGAAGCCTGCCCTTCTAGAAGGGTCAAGAATATTATGCACCTATATTTTCTCATGAGAAAGTAGAGAGTAGACTATACAGGTTAATTCTCAGCAATTCCATCAATTTATATCGCCGAAATGCAACATATGAGGTACATTTTCTTCCAATTGATCAATGACTTTATCGTGATTTATACAAGTCTAAAATAGCAAGTCATACATAGACCTTTATAAAAAAGTAGACCCCACTTTAAAAAAATATAAGAAAAAAAAACTATTATTTGTTAGATAGACCCACCTTTTTACAAAGCGTCTGCACGAGACTTGTCTATTTAAAATTTATACCTAGCATTACTCATTTCCTAATACTTGCATTCATCCATCGTAACATTCTCACTCTTATTTTTTAATCGTCAAACTCGGGTAAAACAGAATAAAACAGAAGATATTGGGGGTGAGTAAGAACATATCAAGAGTCAAGACGCCCCCTTTCTGCAGGGATTAGAACGGAAAATGTTCCGCCAAAGAATTTCTAATGCCAAAGAATTGTCTATCAATTGTGGTCTGTGGAGGAGTTGTGAATGCCAAATCCAGCATATAAACCCCCTTTTACATTCTTTTCAGAGTGTATCGACAGATTTTTTTTTGTTTTTGTTTGCTATAAAGGTTCATTATTATTGGGCAATTTGAACGCAGCTATGCTACTATCCTTTTACTTGTATTGGCCAAGCATTTCAGCAACAGTTCTGCAACGACATTCCTTTCCTGGCCGAATCACATCTCCTTAAACAGCCATTTCGATTATATCAAGCTCCTTATCTGCAAGTTGGAGAAATATGTGGTTTTTAGATCAAAGAGCAAGCAAGGAGATTGAGCTCAATTGCTCAACCAAGGATTTTATCGCATGGAATCAATCATAATACCTCTGATTGCTAGCTAAATTGAGGATTCTTATTGAAAACAAACAGATTTTCGATAATCAGTTGAATAGCACCATGAATGTAGTTAAATAATCCCCAAAAGAGTTTGGAATGACTATTCCTCAGTTCCATGTATCTGCATCGTCTGTTTAATTGCCGCCCCTGAATCCCATGTATTATTATTTCAAGTACGATCCTTATTTATTCACAGGCTTACTCAAAGCTCACACAAACACTCACCATGTCCTTCAGATTGTGAGAAGAAACTTGAAATCAGACTTTTCAATAAATACATCCTATAATAAGACTGTTCCAGACCACAAATAAATTGGGTGAGATCACAATCTTCCATAACCTCTCATCCCACCAGTTAGGCATTAGATTGCAGCTTTCAGAAACCAAACCGATACATTGATACCCCTCATTCCGTCCAACACGAAGGTTAAATTATGAAGCCTCTCAGTTCAGAAACAAGGGCGGAGTACATGTAAAAGACCTCAACACAATAATGATTAGATCAATTGTACTGGAAACACCTAAAATGAGTTATTAGATATTCATACAATGAAAGTCCCTCCTGATTCCATCCATTTCTTGCCTGAAATCGAATGAATTGAACTTTGAAGAGGAACCTGTCACATTTTCAACCAAGCCACCGCTTCTTATGAGGTAGATATGAAGAATTCCAAAGGGAAGGAAAAGCCATGGAGCTCAAATTCGGCTGCTAAGTACCTCCCACAGGGCAAAAATCGGTTGACCAACCCACGCCCCAACATATCCTGCATCTAGAAACGTATTATATGGTATAGATATTTTCCGGCAAAACATGAGCAAGTCTTTGGTTGGGTAATGGTAAGCTGATTCGATTCTGTGATGATGTTTAGCTGCGCCACTCTCCTCAGAGATGCATGCCCACAATATATCACTTCTCAAGGTTCTCATGACCTCAAACTGATGGGCTATATTCAGTATGAAGGAGAACAATAAAAAAATAACTAGAAGATAATCCATTTTCTTATGAGCATATCTACCTATTATGTAATAATACCGAAATTATATTAATCTCGACTTTATTTAGAAAAGTTATTAAGATTTTTGTAATTGCAAATTGAAATAAAATTAATTCAAAGAAAATACTTAAAGGAAAATAAAGATATTGTTCAAAAATCAAATCAATGAAAAAGAAAACTTCTAGAAAATCGATTTCGCCTAATCCCTCACTATGGTTTACTCATCGAACTAATTGAATTTAATTCTCTCTGTTTGTTAGCAAATCTCTACAAACATCCAAAAGCCTCTTTCGATAGTCAATTAGAAATTATTCTTATTCATCATTTTACACAAAAGTATGCAAATCAATAAAGTAAGAAAGTAATAAGATCAATGATTTTAATACTACATAGGTTCATATAAGTCTTTCAATATCTATATTTACCTATACTGAAATATCCAAGATCTATCATATAATTCCCTCTTTCGACAGCAAATTGTAAGATTAAAATCATCTAATTAATGATCAGTTAAATAGAAGCAATAAGATCAGAATAAATCAGATAAATATAGAAGAAAATTACTTCAAATTAACATAGAAAAATAAACATAGTTCGAAACTAGATTACATCGTTTTTCTAGAATAAAGAAAATTTAGTTCATGCTAAAAATTAAATTTAATATGAATAAATTTATCATAATTTTTCTGAAAGAAAAATGAAGTTAATGAACACTAAAAAATATTGTTGTCGTCCAAGCCTTCACAAGTGCAGCGTCCGTCCGTTCCACGTCCAGTATTTCCTTTAACGTCCGTTCCTTCGCTCCTTTTTTTTTTTTTTTTTTTTTTATTCCGTGTGCGCCGAGCCAAGAGTCCAGCTATTCCGCGCATGCCAATTGCTCCCTTTCCGTCCGCTTGCCCAAAAAAGGGGAAAGAAATCCAGAATTACCTGCACGTATGTCCATCTGTTTCGTGCGTGAAACTCGCTCAAACGGATAGCTTGAAATCCGTTGCCGTGCTGCGTCTTCCGTAAAATCAAAATGAAAGGTTAAAGCTGCTCTAATTTCGTGCCAAGTCAAACGAGAAACCCAGCCTTGAACTACTTTTACCAAGTAAAACCTCCTGCAACTTTTCCACTTCCAAGAGCTAAGATTAAGGTTGTGTTTGAAAAATATTAAAGTAAGTTAAGTTAAATTGAGATGATAAAATATTATTAAAATATTATTTTTTAATATTATTATTATTTTAAAATTTAAAAAAATTAAATTATTTATTATATTTTATATTGGAATTTTAAAAAGTTGTAATGATGAGTTGAAATGAGTTGAAAGGAGTTAATGATCTAAACGAAGCTGACTAAGGGCTCGTTTGTTTGATGAGATGAGATGAGATTAAAGTTAAAAAGTTAAATAAAATATTGTTAGAATATATTTTTTAATATTATTTTTATTTTGAAATTTAAAAAAGTTGAATTGTTTATTTTATTTTGTATAGAGATTTGAGAAAGTTGTAATGATGAAATGAGAGTCTTTAGACGATAGGCTTCTAAAATTTAGATCTTCTTTTTTTTCAAATCTGAAATAAAATTTAATGACAATAATCAAGCCTAAAAATGACAAAATAAATAAAATTTTACTAAAGTTTAAAGTTAAGAAGTGATAAAATATAAGAAATTATACAAGTCATCAAGTTTTATAACAGATCACAATATATCTCATATCACAATATATGCTAGCATCACAAACATTAATTTCTTATTTGCTCTCCAACATCTACTAATAGAAAATAAAATGATATCATTTTACAAATATTATGGTCCAAATGAGTTTCTATTAGAGGACGGAAGATTTCTATAATCATTGGCTAAACAAAAAGAAAAACTTGGTCAATGTTGGATCCCTCTCTATCTGCTTGGTTCCAATGTTTGGAGCAGAACAAAAATATTAAAAAGCAACTAGACTTGAGTTTCTATTGAGATCATAACTCAAACCTTGCGCATATCACAGAATATAAAAGCACCAAAACTAAACTCAGGGATTTCTAAAACTTGACCAAGTAGATGGGCGTTTTGTGGTGAAGGACAAAATGCAGCAGCATAACTCTAAGAAGGGTGGACGAGTGGTAGGAGGATGGGCTGATCTTTGCTTTGTATGGACGATGAAGGGTGGCGGGGGAGATTTGGGGAGAAGATGGGTGTTTTGCAATGAAGGACAAAAATGCAACAGTTGGAATCACACCCACAGAAGGCACAATGAAGGACGATGACGGGTAGATGAGTGGCAGGAGGATGGGCCGATCTTTGCTTCGTACGGATGATGAAGGGTGGCGGGTGAGATTTGGGGAGAAGAGGGGTGTTTTGCGATGAAAGACAAAAATACAACAGTTGGAATCACACCCACAGATGGCACAATGAAGGACAAAGAAGGGAGGATGAACGACGGAAGTCTGAGCTGGTCTTTGCTTCATATGGACAATGAAGAGCGGCAGGGGAGATTTGGGAGAAGAGAGTCATTTTGCAATCAGGACAAAAATACAGCAGCTGGAATCACACCCACAGAGGGCACAATGAAGGATGATGAAGGGCAGCGGAGGAGATTTGGGGAGAAGAGGTGCATTTTGCAAGGGAGCTGTTGTGTTTTGCGAGGGAGATTTTTCGCTTTGTGTTTGTCCTGCGTTGCAAAGGTGTTAAATAAATAAATAATTAAACAAAACCACACTGGCGATCCACTTAAGAGATGTGGGGGTGTAAAGAGAATATCATAATTTAATAGGGCACAAAAAGGAAAAGGAAAGAACAAATTAGAGAGTGTGAAAGAATGATGTCTTTAGTTCATTTAAAAAGTAGAAAGGCAGTTGTTTTCCCGTGTTGGGCAAACTGTTTTAACAAGGAGGGGAAGTTTTAAATCTGGACAAGTTGATAGGTTGCAATCTAAGGAATGACTGTTTTAACTCTCTCTCTCTCTCTCTCTCTCTTAAAAGGCTGAGAGGAAGTTATCAAAATTACCAATATTTTCTTGGCATGTACAAAAGCACCCCTAATACGTTGCAACGAATGTTAGTCCATTTTGTTAAACTAAATGATAAAGGTTCTCGATTATTAGCTATTTTGAAAATAACCTTAATTTTTGTTATTTGCAATTTTACAGCAGCAAAGGACTCATTCATATGCAAACGGTTCTCAAAATTGTGGACAACTCTGGGGCTAAAACGGTGATTTGCATACAAGATTTAAAAGGAAGAAAGATGCAAGACCGGAGACACAATAATTGTATCACTCAAGGAAAGACTATAATCTCTTACCTTGTTTTATTTTTTTATCCCAAGTCAACGCTAAAAGCAATTAGGAGACACTGCAAGTTTCTTCAAGAGGAAAGATGATAAAGATTAGCTCATAAAGGAATCCAATGCTAAATTGTATTGTTGAAAATTTAATTGGTTTGTAACTTGGTTTGTAACTCTAGATAACAGTCCGGTTATTGAAATGGTTGGGTTTTTGCCTTGGACGGTTTGGGAATTTGCACAAGGAGGTTGTGTTTACCAACTCCCACTCCTTGATTTCGGTATCAACCTCGCCACATATTCAGGCCGTAAATTTCAAGTACCAATGAGTTTGGATTCAACTGTTTACATATAAAAACTTGCACCAAATGCCATTTTTTTATTAAGTGGCACTTAAAATTTAGTAGTCTTTCTTCAATTAAACGGCGATAGTAACTATAAAAAATTGTCAACTCTTTCAAAATGTCATTAACTTAAGTTGCAGCTCAATCTTGGAAAGAAAAACAACCAAAATGAGAAACAGAGTGAAAAGACTGGCCGCCCCCCAGCAAGGCTCGAAAGATGGTGTGGGCCATATATAATATATCAAGAACAAGGTTATCTTGTGTTTCATGGTTCAGGGGCAATTTGTCTCGACAACAAGCCAATTGGGTTCCAATTTCAGTGAGAGCAAATTCTAAGTGCAGAGATGAACTTATCTATATTTTAGGGGTGTTAAATGAGTACTGGGGCATTACGGTATCAATTGGGTTCCCATCACCAACCATGGTACCAAGGATTAAGCAAATTACACAACAAATTAAGCATATGTTGCAGAAAAATTATGAAAAAATTTAAGCAAATTACAAATTGAGGTTGCAAACAACTGAAGATTGAAATGGGAGGGCATTTGTGCTTACTCGAAAGGAGCGCATCTTCGAACCTGTCGTGGCGAAGGTATGACAGCTACGACGTTTTATGTTGGGAGGTGGGGACGGAGGTACGACGCTTGCATAGAGTGGTAGTGGTGGATTTCCTTTGTTTGGGCATGTTGAATTTGCAGTCGATTTTGGTCTACAACAGACAAACCGAAGTCCCCTCCACAAATTGCCAAAGTCTCCACAAACCAAGGCCAAGCCAGTTGGAGATGGCAGATGAATCTGTTTGCCGATGCACAGGCAAATATGCTTTGTAGAGTAAAGCTGAAAATGGAAAGGGAGAAACAGACAAAATGGTGCAAGCGAGAATCTCAAGCTATGGACCTAGGCTTGCCTTTATGGCCAATGGGGAACCGAAATGGAGCAAGGTGGTGCTTCCCCACTGGCACGTGGGCTAGGCTGTAGTTTTCACTGCGATTGGAAGGGTGTCTCGCTGTTTAAGCTGTCGACTAGCGTTGTTGTTGAAGGAAATGGAGGAAGGCAGAGCATAAGTAGGGGAGGAAATGCAGTTGGTGGGGGAAGGGTCTGGACGGCGTTAGCGTGTCTATGTTAGATTCACAATACGTGATAATTTCTTTCCATAAATCAAAGCATATATTTAATAAAATTGAGAGTTCATACATCCAATAATTTGTGATAGATTTTTCATAGAGCTTTAGGATTTCTGCAAAATGAGAGATTTTTCCAGCTATAAAGAGGACTACTCTCTACCCCTCTTTTCTAATTTTTTGGTTCTCTTACCCTAAAAGAGAGTAAAGGAAGAGCAAAACCCTAAATAAAACTCAATGGGCTAGTTCCATTTTAAAGTGGGGTGAGAGTAGGGGCCTACATATGTGTCTATTAAAATGGCTCATTCCATTATGGGCTCAATAACTAAATGTTAATGCTAGTCCATTATTTATAAAAAATAAATACAACAATCTCTCATTTGGACAGTATTACATTTAATCACAATATAAATACAAACAAGCATCCCAAAATCAAAGGCCTTGTTCAAACCTTCAAGTACAAGATACTGAACAATACACTGACAGGGCATACGACACATGACCAATATTTGCAATCACGTAATTCAGGCCGATGAGATGAAAGTACAATATGGAAATAGTCAAAAGAGTGACAAACACTCGTTTCCACAAGAAGCCCTAGAGACGAAACTGAGTGTCTTTAAAGCATTAGGCCTTGTCCAAAATGCAGTTGCAGCACCTAATCTAGTGACTATACCAACATGATATATGACACCAAACTTATACTTACAACCACCTGACTCAGGTATAGACTAAAATAGTTTGTCTCTTATAGGTAATACACATTGTCCATAATGCGCGTGACTCAGGCACTAGACTAATCAATATGTCTCAATACATAAAGTATGCCCTGTCCAAAATGCGCACGACTCGGGCATGAGAATAAGCATAATGTCTCATTACATAAACAATCGTCTTGTCCAAAATGCGCTGACCCAGGCACGAAACTAACCAAAATGTCTCAATACATAAAGTACGCCCTGTCCAAAATGCGCGTGACTCAGGCATTCATTGACATTGCTACATTTAGAACAAAATATGAGCATAAACAATATAGTCAAATAGTCAATGATCATAGAACTCCCACTAACTAAATACAACAGAAGATTTTAACAATCCCAAATGAGTCACATGCTCCTGAAACAGTTTTGGAGCTAAACCTTTAGTTAGTGGGTCAACTACCATATGTTCTGTAGAAATATGCTCAATACAAATATAAGACACAATTATTTTCTCTCTAACAAACAAGTACTTAATATCAATATGCTTGGAGCGAGAAGAGCTCCTAGTGTTTCGAGAGAAAGCGACTGCTATAGAGTTGTCACAAAATATCTTCAGCAGCCTCAAAATGGTGTTCACAACACCTAACCCCAAGATAAAGTTTCGCAACCATATAGCCTGACATGTAGCCTCATAACAAGTTACATACTCTACTTCCATTGTAGAGGAAGCTGTAAGTGTCTGTTTGACACTTTTCCAAGAAAAAGCTCCTCCTGCCATCATAAAAACATAACCAGAAGTGGATCTCCTGTCATCTGAACAACCTGCAAAATCGGCATCAGAATATCCAACTACATCAAGAATGTCAGTTCGCTGATATGTAAGTACTAAATCTTTAGTGCCTTGCAAATACCTAAGTACTTTTTTTGTAGCTTTCTAGTGAGCCAAACCAGGATCATTCAAGTATCTCCCAAGTACACCAACAACATAAGTAATATCAGGTCATGTACATACTTAAGCATACATCAAACTACCCAGCACCGAAGAATAGGGAATTGTTTGCATTTGGGTTCTCTCACTATCATCCTGAGGGCATTGAGACTTAGAAAATTTATCATCTTTTACAATAGGTGCTTTCCCAGGAGAACATGAATGCATATTAAACCTCTTTAAAACTCAATCGATATAGGTTTTCTGAGATAATCCAAGAACGTTTTTAGATCTCTCACGAAAAATCTGGATTCCCAAAACATAAAAGGTCTCACCAAGATCTTTCATATTAAAATGAGATGACAACATACGTTTTATCTCAAACATAAGTTCAACGTCATTTGCGGCAAGTAATATATCATCAACATAAAGAACAAGAAAGATATACTTACTCCCACTAACCCTCAAATATATGCATTGATCAACAAGATTCTCCTTAAAACCACAAGAGGTAACAATCTCATCAAACATTAGGTACCATTGTCTCGACGCCTGCTTAAGCCCATAAATGGACTTGTTTAGTTTACACACCATGTGTTCCTTTCCTTCCACTTGGAAACCATCTGGTTGTATCATGTACACATCCTCAAATAGATGTCCATTAAGGAAAGCTGTCTTGACATCCATTTGATACAGCTCGAGATCAAAACGAGTCATCAATGCCATAATAATCCAAAAAGAATCCTTAGTAGAAATAGGCGAGAAAGTGTCATTATAATCAATGCCTTGTTTTGGTTAAAACCCTTAGCAACAACCCTAGCTTTATACCTTTCCACCTGGCCTTCAAAATTATACTTAGTTTTAAAAATTCATTTGCAACCAATTGGCCTAGAGCCACATGGTAGTTCAACTAAGTCTCATATTTTGTTATGACACCTCGATGCCATCTCATCATGCATAGCATCCATCTAACATGAAGACTAAGGACTATCAATGGCCTCCTTAAAAGAGGCTGGATCAAGAGACATACCAGTATTAAACTCATGCTCCTGCAAATAGACAATATAATAATATGAAATTGCTGGTTTATGAATTCTCTGTGATCTCCTCATAACAATATCATCAGTCCCCACATCAACATCAACTATATTGTCAACAACAGGGTCTTGGACAACAGTATCGGTTCCCTCTGTCAATGGTAGTGCAGCCACTGATGGAGGAGTAACCTAAACAGGTATAACAACACGCTCCTCCCTAAATACGACTTCACGTGGCGCAGAGCTCTCACTGTCACTAACATCCTCGACAAAAATGGCTCGATCAGATTCAATAACTTTAGCAACATTAGAAGAGCAATAGAATCTAGAGCCTCTTGATCCCACACAATAGCCAACAAAATAACCAGTAATTATCTTAGGATCAAGTTTCTTCTGCTGAGAATTATAAGACCTTATTTACGCTTTACAACCCCAAACACAAAAATTATTCAAACTAGGCCTCTTACCTAACCATAACTCATAAGGAGTTTTAGGAACCGACTTACTTGGTACTTGATTCAAAATATATGCAACAGTTTTCAAAGCCTCACCCCACAAAAATTCAGGCAAAGTGGAATGACTAAACATACACCGCATCATATCCATAAGAGTACGATTTCTTCTTTCTACGATACCATTCTGTTCAGGAGTTCCAGGCATTATGTATTGAGCCTCGATACCACATGCCTCAAGAAATCTAGCAAAAGGTCCATGATTTCTTCCAATTTCATCATATCTCCCATAAAATTCACCTCCTCTATCTGATCTTACCGCCTTGATTTTCTTATTTTTCTGGAGTTCCACAGCAGCCTCAAAAACCTTAAAAGCTTTTAATGGGTCTGATTTTTCTCGAATGAGCTCAATACAACCATAGCGAGAATAATCATCAATAAAGGTAATGAAGTATCTATAATTTTCCAAAATGGTAGGTGAAATGGGACCACAAATATAGAATATCCAGATTTCTGCTAATCTTTTACTTTCTAGTTTTTGCTAAAAGCTTCCCTTTGATACAAGCAACACAAGTTTTAAAATCAGAAAAATTCAAGTCAACTAGAATGTCATCTTTAATCAACCTCTCAATTCTTTCTCTAGAAATATGACCCAACCTTTTGTGCCACAACATGGAAGAGTTTTCATTAGATCTAGTACGTTTGAAACCAACTGCAACATTCATAATAGAGACACTAGAAGAAGCATGATCTAAAGCAGGAAACAAATCAAATTTATACAAACCATCATATAAAGTAGCAGTAATAGAGTCATAAAAGATTGTAGCCTTTCCATTTTCAAAATGAAAAACATAAGCACATTTGTCCAAAATAGAAACAAAGATAAGATTTCTTCTAATGGAAGGTATAAAAGCAGTATCAGACAAGTTCAAAACATGCTTAAAAGCCAAAATAAGTTTGACAACACCAATATGTTCAACTTTAACCTTCACACCATTGCCCATATTTACAACCAACTCTATATCAGTTGGTCTTCTGTGGTTCCTTAATTTCTGTAAAGAATTTGTAGTGTGAATGGTTGCACCAGTATCTAGCCACCAAGTATCAGAAGGCACATCGACTAGATTAGACTCAAACACACTAGTAATGAACGTGTACCTTTCTTGTCTAATCAAGTCTTAAATCTCCTACAATCAACCTGCTTATGCCCAAACAAATGACAGAAGTTGCACCTTCCCTTAAAACTTCTTTCTTAGGCCCATTTGGAACACTTACACTAACTTGTTGAGGAGGTCTCCCAGATTTCTTCATCTTACAGGAGTTGCTACTATTACCTTTGAATAACTTCTTTCCTTTATCAACAATTACCATGAAAGCAACATGAGACTTGGCCTTTTTCATCATCTGCTCTTCTTGAATTACAATAGCAGTCATTTCACTCAAGCTCCATTCGTCTTTCTGAGCATTATAAGTGGTCTTGAGTGCATCAAACTGAGATGGAAAAGATTCAAACACTTGTCATACAAGAAAGCTATATACTAACTCAACTTTCATTCCTTTGAGTTTGTTAAAGAAATTAGCAAGCTTCATGATGCGCTCTCAGACTCCACTAACCCCATCACAGGTTGTGGTAGTAAGAAGTTTCATTAGAGTTTCCTTTTCTGCCTTATCAAACTTAGTAAATTTCTTCCCAACGTCATCAAGATATTCTTTAGCACTATCTGTATCAGTTATGCTCTGCCTGATAGACTTGTCAATAGTATACTTCATAATCATGAGTCAAGTCCTATTAGAATTCACCCACTGCTTATAACGAGTCTTTTCAACAGGCGCATCGACCCTTAAAGCTAAATCCAAATTCATGATAGCCAAATTAATGGTGAGAGCCTCATATCAATCCTCATAATTGGTTCCCGTTAAACTCTTGATGGCAGATAAAGAGAGAGACATAGACGCATTGCCATAAGCTGAAGAGAATATAACAAAATTTATTATGCGTGTGGAGGAAGAAACATGCACCCATAAATGTCTCCATTAGACAATCTTATATCCATGCTAGAATCTTATTCAAAATAGACTCTTACGCACTATGCTAAAAAGCCCAAGACACATAAAAGTCTCTTACGCATGATAAAACAAAATAATTAAATACAAGGACTTAAAATGACCCACTACCAAGAGGATAGGACTAAGCCACCAAATGTCAAGCACTTAACTATTATCTTTATCGTCCTAAGCATCCTACCAAATAATGGTTTGCAGACGAGGCAAAAACTTACTATCCATATGGATCTTAGTATAATGTCATTAAGCAAAAGTATGATTAATATAACAACTCCGATAATTTATCATGACTAGTCCCATGAGAGATGGGTATATACCTACTCCAAACTATCGGTATTACAACAAAAAGACAAGAAAAATATAAAAAATATCTCCATACAAGATTCTTTATTGCCATAGAATATTATATATATATATATATATATATATATAGCTCTAGAACATATTTTCAATATTCAATATCCAATATATTATATATATATATATATATAATAGCACATGAACAATCAATATTGTTATCGTCCTTCTTCCTTTTTTTTTTTTTAATGGCATCTGGACAAACCTTTACTATTTAGAACCATGGGAGCATTTTATAAAATGAAAAGAAAAAAGCTTCGATCTAGCGACCCCACCAAACTTTCAATATCCAATAAATATATGGAATAAGTAATAAAGCTCCAAAGACGAAAAAAAAAATTATCCACCTAGTTGCTTTATTATACGGGTTTGCCAAGGACTTATAGTCAGTCACCGAAAATCAAGGATTCAAAAGATAAGATTCAAGTTTACTGAAAAACAACCCCACAGAAGATCTCGCAAGTCACAGCAACGAAAAAATAAAGAAACACAACCATGAAAATAGGAAGAAGACTCTAATACCAACTGTTAGATTCACAAGATATGATAATTTCTTCCCATAAATCAAAGCATATGTTTAATAAAATTGAGAGTTCATACCTCCAATAACTTGTGATGGATTTTCCATTGAGCTTTAGGGTTCCTACAAAATGGGAGATTTTTCCAACTATGGAGAGAACTAATCCCTACCTCTCTTTTCTTATTTTTTGGTTCTCGTCCTAAAAGATAGTAGAGGAAGAGCAAAACCTTAAATAGAACTCAACGGACTAGTTCCATTTTAAAGTGGGGTAAGAGTAAGGGCTTTCATATGTATCTATTAAAATGGTTCATCCCATTATGAGCTCAATAACTAAATATTAATGCTACTCTATAGTTTATAAAAAAATAAATACAACAATGTATTGTGGAGGAAGGCAACGCGGAAGAAAAGGGGATGGACAACACTGACGGGGATGGGTTTCTCTCCTTGCTCTCAGCCTCATGCAGCTTTTACTGTTGCGAGATATCAATGTTACAAAAATATCGTCTCATCAATGAACTGTTTTGAGAAAAAAGAGAGAACGACGACGAGGATAACCAAATTTAATTTATCTCAAAATTAATTATTGATAAGATTTTATTAATTTTTTATAAAAAATTAAACTCATTTCAACTTATTTTACGCATTTCAACTTCAAAAATTAAATTCATCTTAATCTAAAAAAATTAAACCCATCTCAATAAAATCCATAAAATCTCACAAAATACTACTATTCACAATTCCAATAATCTCATCTCAACATCCTTTGAATACCAAGCATACTTGACCGTACAAAGATTACCTGAGATTTTCATGTTTCTAAATACAAATACAAATAAAATTTAAGTGACGAGACACATTCTAAATCTGCACGTGGAAAGGACAAGTTTAAAGCAATGATCTAGGGAATAAGTTGTAGAATTATTTTTAGGGTAATAAAATACCAAATCTCATATTTGTAACATGACGTAGATTTGGATACCATATACTGAATATGACATGATATATGAACTACAATGTTTGTATAAGTGAAAATAACATGGCAGAAAAGGCATTCTGATCGTATTTTAATGAGAAATAAATTGACAAAGTGAAAATCCCATGTTTCTTCTAACAAGTGATGGGATCCATTAGTACGAAACAAATGATTTTGTAGGTTTTGATGAAAGATTAGGTTGACAAATGAAAGAAACAAGTTTGGCTGCCATGTCTTATGTCTAAAACCATCACAAGTTACTCCATTCCTAAATAAGAATAAGCACCACCAGGTAGTGTTTTACCTCTTATCAGCGAATTCTTTTCTCAACCAAGAACTTCTCATTTCTATTTCCCTTTTTCATTCCAACCAATTCAGACAGGAAGCAAACACAAGGAACAAGAAGAAAAACAAACATAACGTAACAAGAGAAGGTAATAATAATAATATAAATTTGTTCGAAACCCATACAACTCCATCCACACAACCACCGAAGTACACCCGATTATCTTAAGGAGAGCAAGCTATAAAGGGCTCGCAAAAATCTTTCAGCTAAAGTTGCAACAAACAGTCCACTTATTATAAATAAACTACTTGGGGCCAATGTCTTTCAGAGCACAAATCTGCTCCTCCCCCATTGCCGACATCACACTGACAACCAGGTCCTTGCCGTCGGCAAACCCATCCTTGATCTGCACTCACCAACAAATGGTGTAACCATTTATAGGAATTCAGTGAATCTAACGCAGAACATAAATTAATCACCAACAAATGGTTTTTGCATTAAGAGTATAATAAATGCACCCAAGAACTAGTAATAAATTAAGGAAACAATTGGAGAAAGAGTTACACGAGGTGGTAAAGATATCTGATCCGTTCTTATTTCATTAAATGAAATGTGAATTTAACCAACCTGGGTCAGCAGATTGTCATCGGTTGGGAGCTTCAGATCATCCTTGGTGTTCCCATTTTCAGTCAGCAAACTCACCTAAAGACAGTTTAAATTATTAAGAAACAGAAATTCAGAGGGAAAACACCCGTGTTGAGTGAAGGAGTAATGAAATGTGTGTAGAAAATTGAGCATACAAATCCATCCTCAGAGATATCAATCAGCTGGTAGTCAGTACGATTGACATGAGGAACCTGCACAAAACAGACAAACACTTGTTTTTAAACACCGAGAACTTACCATGTAACAATTGGAAAAATGCAATCAAATTGAGAGAACAATAATGCAAACAAAATTACTACATACGTCACAGTTATGGGAAGAGGGCACAATATCTTCAAGTTTCTTGCCAGTAAAAATGTCAATTCCTACAAAGTGGCACTTAGCATGACCATGCTTGCCAGTCTTGGAGGTGGAAACTTCTACCACCTGTTACAGGAAACACACAGGATTCATCAGCTCATGAGACCACCATAAGAATTCATCACTCTCGACATACCTATCAAAATCACTACTTCAAATATATATCCAAAATTGTTAACAGGCAGAGCCGGGGTAACCACGAGGTTCCTTGGATTTCAAAATGTGTAGAAATTGAATTGTTGAGGTACTTTTATAAAGAAAATTATATTGCTTCCTGGTTCTGCCCCAGTTAATAGGGATATACTGCTAAAGCATGTTATCCCCTTCCTAAATTCCGCTACTAAACAGACATCAAGCACCTATCTGATTTTACTTTTGAGCTTTTATAGAAGCCCTAATGCAAAAGAATATTTTTATGGACTACGTTGAAGAAAAAATATTGGCATGATGGAATGAAAGAAAGAAGTTTGTAAAACCACATCAACTCCACCAAGAGACCAAAGGAGTCTATAGCAATATCTAATCTAATCGCATGCAGTATAAACTTTAAAAAACAGTTCATGGAACCGGGAAATTATTGGAAGCAAATAATTACAAAATAGCTAGCTCAAAATTATGTTGACCAAACATTTAAGATATTTCCGAGCACCCAAACGGGTCAGATCCAAATTAACCGTGAGAAAATAACATTGTAACTAATCAATTTGAGGCTATGAGATCGAAATATGAACCGAATTATAAATCAGGCAGCACGGAAGGTTGATATCACCATCCAACCAACCAGATCTCAACTATAATTACAGAGCCACATAGAAGCGACAATACATACATGTCCACAATCCAGTCCAGAAATCAAACCTAAAATCAGAAAATTCGCCCAAAAACATCTTTTTCTTTGTTGGGTGAATCAATTTTCATAGGAAGAAGACGTATCATCTATCAAATCCAATATCAAGACCTAAAATATACAGCATATTCTCGACGAATATTTAGAGAGAAATCTAGTTTCCTTCAGAGGAAACAAACAAAGGGGAAGAAGAAAGAAACCTTGCAAGGGCGAGCCTTGATGACGATGTAGCCGTTCTTACGGATGGTACCAGCCTGCTGGGGATAGGTCTTGGAGGCTCCAGCATCGGCCTTGGACTCGAAATGGTGCTCCTCACTGTCAGACATGGATTTTCTTCCTCAAAGCTCTCTCTCAACTCACTGATTCGATTCGAATCAACTCTGACGGACTCGGATACTCAGCAGAATGGCCACGGAGGAGGCGGAGAGGACGAATAAGAGTAGATATACCTACATATATATAGAGATATAGATATACAGGCAATTGTAAATATAGGTCCCAATCCTCAGGGTGTCGCTCGCACGCACACTCTTTCTAGGGTTTCATCGTGGGCCCAAATTAGCTACGAACCGTTGGATTCAGTCATGCGGTGTGGGCCCGGTTGCAATCTTCGGACAATTAGCGTTTACAGGACGCTATGATTTATTACGGGTTTGGGCTCTGGGCCGTGATTGCGTTGCCCACCGAGGGAGGTAGAGATGGCTGAATGAGATATCTGATTGGTCCGTGGTGGTCGATGAGAGTCTCCGTTCAATTATTATGTGCGGAGGGATGTGGGATTGGGATGCATTTGGGGGCAAAATAGTAAACGAGCTACCTCAATATCTAGGGATATGTAAGTCTAGAAACTCATAATGACGGATTAACGACTCGTTTGGTTACGCACTCCATATTAAATGAGATATTTTATTGGAAAGTAGATAAAATATTATTATAACTTAATTTTTTAATCTAATTTATGTTTTATGATTTAAAATTTTTAAATTATTTATTATATCTTGTGTGAGAGTTTGTAAAAATTATAATAATTAAATTAGATGAGATAGTTTAAATTTTTACACAAAACCAGCCTCAAGATTTTGTGTTATTCTAAGCAATATCAAAGTATTTAATGTTCATTTTTTTTAATACTTAATAGTTTAATTATTTGTTAGTCTTATAATATAAATGAAGGGGTGTAATCTTATCCTCTCCAAAAGCATCATATCATTAACTTTATTTGTGGTCTTTTAAATGATATGAGCTCGTGCGTGTGATAAATAGAAGTACTATTAAATAATTATTAGGTTTTTTAAGAATACAATTTTTTTTTATTGATTGGCACCAGATGTTCGAAAACAAAATCTCGACTCCCGACTAATTTTAGAAGTACATAGATTCTCGAGAGGGATTATACTACCAAACTAAGATTTTTTTTCATTTTAGCCAACCCCCCAAGGACTCTTGGAATACAAATACATTGTGTATCCTAAAGTGGAACTCAATAAATAACTGGATCTAACTTTTTCCAAAATCTCAAACCATCATGGACTCAATTTTCCATGTTTGCCAATGCTCACAATACTTGCCATTTTGTGATAATTTTCCCTGATCTTGATTTCAAAACTGGTTAATAAGTATTTGCAAAGAAAATAAAAGGATAAAAAGTATATTTTTCAGTTTTTGTTTTTTAGTTAAGTACTTGGGCAGTTCATCTGCTAATTCACTTAACAGATAGTTATTATGGGCTGCAAAACAAGATCCATTAAGATAAGAGGAAAATAATTAGGTAGCCGGTCAATTTATGCAATCTCACTTTCATCAAAAGGACTGGACCTACAAAGAAAGAAGACTTCCACAAAATGAAAAGATTGCTGAATCAAATGGATATACACAAATCCTCATGTTCCTCTCAACAATACCATCTCCTCAAAAAAAGGAAAAAAAAAAAAAAAAACCCCAAGTTAAAAAGAGCCACCACTAAGGTCGTGGAACAAGGGATAAGCTTCTCTTTTTATTTTATTTTATTTATACAGGTAACAATGAATGTACTGATGAAGAGATTCATGCACTAGCACAGCTTACTTCAGTTCAGAGATTTACAGTAACAACCTCAAAATTCTTCTACTTTAATGGCATTGCTAGGCATTTCATAGGCATCTTTGGCCCTTGATTTCTTCACACCAGCTGTGAACAACACTTTGTCAGATTTATAGCTTTCGACCGTTACACTTGTAACCTTGACCCACACCAGAACCTTTGTCTTCATTCCTTCTATTCCAGTGAGCTTTCCCCTTGACAATGTTCCTTTAACACGAGTGGCATACCGAACAACAGATGAATCCTTGAAGGTAACCTCACAGGCAGAGGGAAAATACACTATGAGCTTGGCCTTTAATTGATCAAATTCATAACATGTTATGTTCCGTGGGAATAGCCCAGGTGGAAGGTTGTACTCTCGGAGGAGATCTGGCAAGTCTTTCAATGGCTTACCTGTAAGAAGGTTAAGCTTCATAAAATCCTCACATGCTTGTAATGGAGATGTCTTTAATAAAGAAATGGCATCAAAATGATGCATAAGAGAAATGTGTCTGGAAACTCGGGATCGTAATGGATTCAAGCAACATTCTGGTTGTACCCTTAATGACATTTTCTATAGGTAGAACTACAGTTAGCAGTCTAAACTCCAACCCTTATTCTTTCTTCATGTGGGGGTAGCCTTTATTTGTGTTGCCAAAGATGCAGAGCCTGGAATTGCATAGCCTCAAATATGCACTTTGTGGGAAAGACAAAGCACTTATGTCATTCTAACCAAGATACATAAAATAGTGGAGCAGAGAGTAACCACGAAATATATATATATATATATATATATGTGCATCTTTTCGTGTATGGTAATCACTCCGGTAATAAGGAATCTGGAGTAAAATGAAACAGCAACCAGGCAAGCTACAACGCAAAATGGCAAAGAAGGCATGCCACCTACTATTAAAATTCAGGTTTTTGCAACCTTTTTTCAACTGAACTTAATGATGAGGTAAAGGGACTTGTGATACCCCATATGATATAAATAAGGGTAGGTAGTGTATGAAATCCCACATTACTTGGGAAGGAGAAGTTCTTGTTCTTTATAAGGCTCCAATAGAGCTCCAATTGTATCATTGACTAATCCTTTTGGAGTATAGGCCATGTGGTTTGAGCCTTCCATTGGGGCATTACAAATGGTATCAGAGCCTGTGTTATAAATAGTGTTACAAATGATGTTCAAAAAGCAAGAATGATGACTAGTGGGACTACTAGTTCCCAAATGATTTTCAAAAGGCAAGGATGATAACTAGTGGGACAAATGCTGTAAGCGACCCAATTATTGTTTTGATAGGCACTGTAAGTGATCCAAATTACTGTTGGATAGTAAGCATAAGACCAAATTCCCTCATGAGATATGGGATCTCCAGATTTCTGTCAATATGTCCAGAGGAATGTAATTCAGTGATACTGTCTAGATAAGGGATGATGTTCTATCATAATTGTCAAGAGACCCTCATGTGAGTTTCAATTTATGAAAGCAGCTGCCCTGCATGGGGGCAGCGTGTCATGGTTTCTCATTTCCTTTTTTGTTCTCCATGGGCAGCATGAGGCATGAGCCACCCATGTATAAGTGTCTCTATACCTGTGGTGGAGTAGTGCCTTCAACTTATGAGTTTCAGAAGCATATGGACAAAGGGGGGAACACTGGGATTAAAGAAGAAAAGCAAGCTGACGAACAAACACAGTTTTCTGAGGGGAGTCGCAAACCAAGGTCAAGGCCTTGAAATTACTTGCACTGAAAGATGGGTATATACGGTTTATAAAAAAGGGTTCCCTACCTTTTAGCTTGTTGAATATCCATTTGGCCTTCTCTTCAATGGTATTTGAAAAAGACTGCAATTATGAAAAAAAATGAAGTTAAAAAGAAAAGGTAGTTATCTACTTAGCATTGGCATTGAATTAGCCAAATGCCTTTTCATCTTCAAATTTAGCAAATATCATCCATATTTGCTCCACATTGAATTAGCTAAATTGTTTTCATCCAAACTATAAGCTACAGTAAATCCATTCTTCTTTTCAAATATGAAAAGAACTATAGCAAGTCTAAAAGTACTTTTTGAGATTATTATTTTATAGATATAAGATTTTATCATCTATATACATATGAGATTATTATATTATAGATTGTTAGATTGTGAAAATAAAAATGAATATGATTGTTGGAGGTTATTGAAGATTATAAAAATAAAATATAAATTAATTAAAAAAATATAAATAATAAAAAATAATAATATTTTATTATTATAGAGAGTGTGATGACTAATCCAATGTAGACTTCAAGTTTTGAATGATTAGCTAAAAGTGAAAAAGTTACATATTAGTCAAAATTTGAAGAATAGGATGGCCAATCCAATGCTAATGCTCTAGATACCATATTACAAATATATGGCATTAAAAATGTCACCAAAAGATAAATCTGATGGTGTTTTTTATTCCTTCAATGAAGCACTGCCCAGTCTAACTAATATACAGAAATGACTAATGAGCAATAAAACCTTCATTTTCCTTTCAACCATTACACAAATAATTGGGCAAACTTTTGCAGGAATGGAGAAACTTACGTACAAGCCATGATGCAAAGGCTATTTTACACTTAGGTAGAACATACTAAAGGAAGCATTAGAAATATTAGAAATACATACTAGAGTTTTAGAAAAAGTTCTCTTTCTCTCCCTCTCTCCCAAAAAAAAAAAAAAATAATGAAACACAAAACTTTTAGCCAGCAAAACATCTAAAACACAAAGGCAAAGACCCTCTTGAATCCTCAGCTCAAAAAATAAATAAAAGAGTAATAATATATATAGTCATGAAGTAAGCAAACTCCGTGCAATCGTGAAAAACAGTGAGGTATACTAAAAAAAATTAGTTTTTTATATGAATCTCCTCTTTACTCATTTTTTCTAAAAGATTGCGTCATGTTTGCACAATTGTAAATATCATTTCTCAAAATAAAAAATCCCAATTTCTCCATTATTTTTAATTTACCTGTTAACTAAACTATGCTAGATCGTGCAAATTATCAAGCGGCCATGTGATATCAAGCAGTATATTTTTTTGATAGGGTGTCAACTATCAAGCAGCATTATGCATATAAAGAAAACCAGCTAAGAAAACAAAATCTCAGAAGAATGCGAGAGCACTGATAGTTGGAACAGGAGGTAAAAGAAAAAGAGAGAGAAAAGTGGAACATACTGAGAGGTCTTCAGAGATGTTGGAGATCTCTTCCTTGGCTTTCTTGGAAATCCAAAAGCTCCCGACTTTTGTTAGAGCTTTCTCCATTTCCCTCTCCTACAAACTCTACCTCAATCCTCACTTCTCGCCCTCTTCTCTCCTCTCGGTTTCACACGAGGAGGAAGAACAAATTCGTCACCAAAATCTCTCTCTCTCTCACACACACACAGAGGATAATGTGTCACCAATTAAAAAAAGAGGGGTAAACTAATAAATTTGAATAAACAGCCAAAACGACACAGCTTTTGAAGTAAGTTTCTTTTTTATTGGTGTTTTTTTTTTTTTTTTTTGGCTTAGTATTCTTATTAGGCATAGGCAGTATTATCCATCTCATCTAATAATTATAATTTTTTTAAATTTTTACACAAAATAAAATAAAATATTCAATATTTTTAAATCTCAAAACAAAAATAATATTAAAAATATATATTCTAATAATATTTTATTTAACTTTCAATTTTTATCTCGATTCATCTCATCTCATCTGTAAAAACAAACGACGCGTGAATTATTGATACCCAAAAATAAAGAAAAAAGTGGTGAAAACTTGCAATAAAAATAATAAAAAAAAGGTGCATGAACAGACCGGTTGTTTTGATGCTTCAAAGAAAATAATGCGAGTAATGAAGTTTAATTGCTTTGTAAGATAAGATGGACGATGACATCAACATAACTTACCTATTACTTCAATAATGACACTTTATCTTGTTATTATTAATCACCACTTAACAATCAAGAATGACAATATATAATATAATTTTGTTTAAAAAGAATATTGTAATAAGAGAATAGAAGAAAATTATCTTCAACAATTACTCAATAACATTCTTAGGTGATTTTCTATTTTTAATTTTGTTTGCTTTGTTCGAGGTGCACTTGTGGTAAATTTTTTGTCTAAGATTAGTCGAGTTTCTATTTTCGAACAACGGTGTCAATCAAAAATTTTGTTTGTTTGGTCCGAGATTTATATAAAAATAGAGAATAAATGTTTTAAGATTTGGTTGTATTTATACGTTTTTCACTCCAAATCTTAAAATTCAAATATAAATTATTGAAGACATAATGCTTTTAAAAGTTTATTTGTATTTTTTTACTTGAATTATCAAGATGTCATTTTTTTTTTTCTTTTCCTCGTTTGTTTGTCCTCCGTACATACTTTTTATGTTTTCTTTGTAGACCTTCAATGATGCTAAGTGGATGAAATTGGCGTGGTCCTTCGGAAAACTCTCTCGTTAGGCTCGTTCCTAACTTCCTACCTCCCACAAGTCCTCCCACAGTCGATTAGTAAAACTAGTGGCCAAGCCACCTGCCCCCTGGTGTAACACCGAGCCAGTCAAGCTGTTCTACAAAATTTTGGATTTATAGTTAAAAAAAAAAAAAAAATCGTATGGAATTACGAATAAAATTTTTTTTAGAAGAGAGTTTAGGTCTAAGATATTTTTGGCGAAATATAATTTTTCAATAGGTTGGATAATTAGGTTTTAAAATCTTTAATAGATCAAGTGAATGTTCATCAGAAAAATTTATGAAATAAGTGTATTTATTTTAGGTTGAGTTGAGGCCCAAAACTTAAGATAAAAACCATTCAATAATCTCATTAAAGATCCAAGACGTGAGCCTAAGTATATTTTTTTACTTTATGTTATTGTATTTTATTTTATTTTCTTTTCTTTTTAGACTTAAGAGCCCAGTCCGTAGAATCGTTTTCCAGACTCCGTCGCAAGGTTTACGTCTAATTTCCATTTTCATGCAGTCACTCCATCCTCTCCTCTAGGTTTTTTATCTCTTTACTATATATATCTTATATATATGTGTTAAGCATCCTCAACTTAGATTCAGTGCCACTACCCTCTCTTCACACTTTCAGCCATCTAAACTTATCTGAGTCTCCACCCCCCATTGTGAACCTCAGTGCAGACCGCAGCCAGCCACCACCTTCTTCGTAAAACATCAACTGAAGGGCTCGGTTTGCATCCAGTAAACCGCCACCCCCAAAGCCAATCCACGTGCCGTAAGTCCACCAAACACAGTTCGCGCCGGTATCTCCGCCTCTCAAAGTCCACCACTCAAGCCGTGCACCACCACTCTCCGTGTAAACACCACCTCTGTTGCACTACCGAAAAACAGAGCACCAGCCTTCCTCCATAGTGAACCCCAGCGCCGCCACCCAACTGCTCAGCCTCAAGCGGGAATAACCAGAAGACGCTGGTCGTATGCCTAGGTCCGCCGTGACCACCCTCGGTAAGCCAAGCTCTGTCTCCGTGCTCTGTCTCCCACCGTTCTCTCGCTCACCTTTCCCTCTCTTTCTCTCGTGCTCAGCGCAGTTCCATGGAAGCTCCGCCACACTCCTACCGCGCCACCACAGCCCTCCAGCCAGCCCCATCTAGCCTTATCCCTCCACGCGTACCTCGGTTTCCCTTGGGTAAGCCCCTACCGCTGCATACCAGGTGTTATTCCCGTGTATTATTTGTTCATCTGGATTTTATTCTTATTATAAGTGATGTACGTACATAGTATATATATATATATATATTTATATATATATAAAGTGTTAACTTGATAGTTGAGTTCTATTACCAGTTTTACCCCTAGTACTGTACCTTCCAGAAATATGTTTTCGGATGAGAGGTATTTTTTTTGTTATGTTTAAATGAGTTTTGTTTTAAGCCTTATAAAACATTATTTTTGTGTTGAAAATATTTTAATAACATTGTTAACTAAAGGAAGTAAACCTATTTTTAAAAGAATGAGTTTTTCATGACGTAATTTATAAGATTTTTAAAGTAGTCTAAGTATTTTATTAATTTATAATGCGTCGTCGGTACTTTAGATATTTTTAAATATTACTTTTTATTGAGTTTCGTAATTGTCTTAATACCTGTTCGATTAAACCTCTTATTCGGTACAAATTCAATTAAGTGGATATTGATGGTTTTAGAAAATGATGGTATTTTAGGAATTATGAGAATCTTAGGTTTTGAGATTTTAAAATATGTTCTTTTAGCATTTTAGGTTTAAATATCGAAACACGTGGTTGATTGAAAATTTACGGGAATTACGTGATTTTTATAGGTGACGATTAATATTTGTTCGGCTTGGTTTGAGGAAATTTTTTTGAAGACTAAGGAGTCCAGGTAAGCGGGATCTTTATACTAGACTTTGCATAAAAATAAATAAAATGAACTGAGGTTGATTTTTGAAAAAATATGCATACTTTGTTCTGAAAAGAAATTTGAGATGATCTCAGTTATTTGTTCTGTATGACTCATGAAATTCTGTTTAAGAACAAGTACTTTCTGTCATAACTGGTGTAGACATGAGCAAAGTTCTGGCATTTTGTTTCTAAACTATGCAAAAGAGAGCGAATATGAAAAATTGTGTATAAATTATATTTTTGTGATCTGATTATATTCTGTTTTAAAAATGTTTTGCACTTGATGTGATATAATGTGATTTCTGAAACCTCTGGCATGACGTTCTGTTTCTGTTTTGTTCTAACCTTACCACTGGTGTAAAACTGTGGCCTCTGTTTGGGTTGGTACCAACTTTTCTGTTTCTGGTGCACCCACTTTGGAAACAAAGTGATTTTCTACGTGGTCTTTCCTATGTGCATACTAGGGGTTTCGAGAATGATAAGGGGAAGATTCACATTTTGTTTTTGCTCGGTTAGCCGCCTGGATTTGCACAACCCTACTACGGGGGTTAAACATAGAATTTTGTTCTAATATGATGTTTCAGTTATGTTGTGCCAATAAAAGTTTGAATAATAATATTTTTGAACTTTCGCTCTGATATTTTTAATAACATGTTCTGACTCTGAATTCTGAAATAAAAAAAAAAGTGTTTTGTTCTGCATTCTGAAATTTGCAAATGCTCATGTTTGCATACTAATATATGTTCTCTGCTTACTGAGTTGTTGATAACTCACCATCTATCTCCATAATATGTTTCAAATAATTTTGATACACCAGTTGGAAGTCAGGAATAGTGAGTACTTGCAAGTGTTCTTGATCATAGAAGACTAAGTGCCTTAGGGTACAAGGACTTTTTGGAGAGTCTTTTTGGTAGTGTTGATAGTTTATGTAGCTATGGTATTTTGACTAATAGATATTCCTAGTCTTTGTGGAAATGTTTATGTATTTTATCGAGACACTTCTGATGTGCCCTTATGTAGGAACATGGATATTTTTATTGAATAAATAGGTTAATATGTTATGGAGACTCTGGTTTATTTTAAAAGTGTTATAGAGATGATTTTTGGTAGCATGAGTTAACTCTCCGGACCCTCAGGGACGGGGCGTTACACCTGGGCCCTTGCCCCATCCCATTTGGGTGAGTGCCCCCCCCCCCCCCCCCCGAATGCCGGGCGGGTGGATTGGCCCCCAAGTTGTGCATCTACTCATAGATCTCATTGCCCCAAAACCTTTTTTTTTTGTCCATTTTGGGTTTAGAATTTGTTTCTAGGTATTTTTGGCTTAGAATATGTCTTTGGAGTATTTTGGGCCAATTTTGGCCCAAAACCAATTTTTCACTTTATTTATATATAAATATAAAATTTGAAAATCTAAAATATATAAAATTAAACTTTATCTCTAAATATACGTCAACCTAATAAAGTTGTTAACTAATAATTCTAACATATTACAGGTAAATCTAAAAATATTACAAGTTAATCTAACAATATTACAAATAGTTTGAATAATTTAAGAATAACAATGCTACAAATTATAATACATAAAAAACAAAATAAAGGTAACAAAATAAGAAATTATTTGACAAAAATCTTTTACTGAGACCCCCAAACTCCAAGTGGCATCAAAAAACCTGAAAAAAAAAAAAGAAAAAAATGGATGAAAATGAGGATAGGAATCATATGATGTCTCAAAAAGAAATGAGCCTCAATTTGAAAAAATAATGATACGAGTACAAACTACAAAAAATTAATTAACAAACTAATAGTGTATTAAAGTCAAACTATCAATGAGCGGCCAATGTAGATTGAGATGGAACCTCTTTTTCTAAAGTTTTCCCTACAACATTTGAATTTAAAATTAAGTTTGTCAAATAAATATAATACAATCTATTATAAGCAAAAACAAAGAATGAATTAAGAGCGATTACCGCTTCCAAGGTGATTAACATCATCCTTCCCATAGCTCTTCGTAAAGTCTACTACTTTCTGAACCTAAATTGGCTTCTATTTGATTCAATTCTGAGTGCAAATCAAAACCTTCAGAGTGCTAATAGACAATAAACTCCAAAATGTATCCAATATGCACCCCTAGTGCTAAATACGGACTCTAAGGTTGCAGTAGAAAGCTTTTAACAAAGCTCTACTTGCAAAGCAATGGTGGAGACTTTTCCAACAGCCTGATTCTTTGTTTGTTGTTATACTTAAAGCCAAGTATTTTCTGGAGGGTAATGTGTTAGAGTCTAATCTGGCTTGTAAACCATTTTTTACTTGGAGAAGTATGTGGAATGTTGGAGATCTTTTTAGAGAATGTCTCATTTGGAGGGCCAGAAATGGACAGAACCTAGGGATATGGAGTGATAGGTGGACTTTTAAATCTCTTTTTTCTTGATCCCAACATTTAGCTTTCTCAAGGGATACAAAAGTTGCAGCATTGCTCAATCCATCAATGGGCTAGTGGAATACTAGTTTGATTAATGAATTATTTCTAGAGGAAGATGCACAAGAGATTATGCGAATGCCTGTGAGTCCATTAGGTGGTAATGATAAGTTGTTGTGGAGGAGTATTAAGAGTGGTTATTTTTCTGTATGCAGTGCATACCATCTTAAAGCATTCACAGCAATATGCTAAATTGAGTTTCCATGAAATGGAATTGGAAGGTGATGCAAAAGAAATCGTAGATTCCATTAAGTATGCATTAGGAGAATTGAGTCCTTGGGCCAGCTTGGGTAAGATATAAAAACAATGATATCATTTATGTCATCTATGTTAGCTTGGAAAGTGAGTCATGTAAAACGTAAAGATAATCAGGTTACTCATTGTCTTGCAAAGCAAGCTCTGAATCTAAGTGTTGATACTGTCTTGTTGAGGAAGTTCCTTACTATTCAACCACTTGTGGCTACTGATTGTATTTCTAATTGTTGAATGAAATATATATGTTATGGTTTAAACAAAAAAAAAAAGAAAAAGAAAAAGAAAAAAGGAAATAGAGATGGCCAAAATACTAGGGCTATCTCTCTAAGGACTAGATACTTAACAGTATTTACCTTCCATCAAGCTAAGATATCAAATCCTCCACATATGGGTGTAACTTTGCTGACAAGTATATTTCAAAATCTGATTGGCTGTTCAAATTCTTCCAAAGCTCATGGGTATTGTCAAACCTCATATCCTACTTACGCTTTTTTGGCCTATCGATTTTGGGAGGAGACGTTGGATAGTGTAATCACTTTATTAACCCCCACGAATGCAGTGAACTCATCATACAACTTATTGAGAGTATCCTTGACCTTTAACACAAGTTGATCTACTCATTCCTTCATGCTAATGTTTTCCAACCCATACATCATTTTAACAATTTTGTACCACAGGTCAAGAACAATAGTGTCATAGAGTAGAACATCAATCCTACTCAAATCTTCCCAATATTATTCATACTGGAGCCTCATATTCAATGCCACAATATGTAAAGTAGGATCAACACTTTCGTACATTTCATCCAATTGCTCATTCACTTGACAAACTTATTGAAAATATTCATTGGATGTTGCATATAAACAACCAGAAATGGTGCATGTGACATCATAAAAGAGCGTAAAAATTTATATAAAAACTGGATATTTTCACGATCAATATTGTTGAGCTGCTTCGATCTCCCTTCATCCTCCTCATCAAAGTGGTAAACATATTGTATGTCCTAATCACCAATGGCATCAAAGGCCTTTCAATACTGTTCAGTCGTTTTCAACATTAAAAATGTTGAATTTCATCTTGTAGGAATATCAAGACACAAGATTATCTTACATTAAAAACCCACAACATGAACAAAGGTCTTGAATTTCTTAAGTCTAGTATGTGAAGATCTTACAAACCTCACCGCATTTCTTACTCTTGTAATCGACTTATGAATATTTTTCAAAGTATCGATCACAATAAAATCGAGGACATGTACACAACATTGAACATATAAAAATCCACACCTAAATATAGGCATATTTTCCTCTCTAACCCTATTCTTCAAATACTCAAGTGCGGTATCGTTAGATGATGTATTATTAACTATTATTGTCACCACTCACTACAAACTAGACTCATTTATTCCAAACTCCACCGCCTTTTTAATGGTGTCACCTTTGTGATTGCCGATTAAAAAAAAAACTTAAGAATCTTTTTGTGTAACCTCCAATCACCAAAAAAAAAAAAAAAAACTCAAGTTTTACTATTTAATTTAAGACTTTGACTTTTTTCGAGAAAGTTGCGATCTAGGTAATCGGGACCATTTGTTGTGACTCTTGTTTTTCCATATAGAGTGGTTGAAGTTCATCATGAGACAAAAGGGACATTCAAGGTTTGCATAAGTTTGTGAGTTTTCCAATGTGTTACACCATTGCACTTTCAAGGACAACATTTAATTGGAAATCGGGGGAGCACTTCTTACATTTTTTTTTTTTCATTTTTGTTATTCTTTCCCATTGATGACAATGTGTTATTTAAGTTTGGAGAAAGAGAGTTTATATTTTATTTTAAAAGAAAAAGAAAAACAATTATTTGTGTTTGGTAAGATGAATAAAAAGCCTATGATAAGAATGTGGTTGAAATTGATTATAATTTTTAAGGGAAAAGTCTTATAGCTTGAGTCTATTTGTTAATCCTTGACTTGATTTTCCTTAATTTGAGATTTTCTATATTCAATAAATGCTTATCATGATCATTATTTGTTTTGCATACCTAGAAAAATCTTATGTAAATATTGTAAATTAGTATGATCTCAACAAACTCTAGATATTGTTTGATGGCACTTGAGGTGAAATCCTAGGCAAAATATTACTTGGGAAATGATTTAGGCATTCTTTGAATCGATTGAGCCTTTCAAACTTACCTATTTATTATTTTTATCCCTAGTCACCCATTTGAGCTTTGTTGAATTATACTTAGGCATTGCATTTTTTTTTTCTTTTAAAACATCATATTCCATACCCTATTTGAGTTTAAACATTGATTTCCTTACCTTTCAAGAGAAACATCTCATCTCATCTCATCTCATCTCACTTCATCATTACAACTTTCCCAAATCCCCACACAAAATAAAATAAACAATTCAACTTTTTCAAATCCCAAAACAAAAATAATATTAAAAAATATATTCTAACAATATTTTATTCAACTTTTTAACTTTAATCTCATCTCTGAAAACAAACGAGCCAGTTTCCACAAAGTTAAAAAAGCATGGAAGGTGTGAGAGGTAGAAAGTTTACAAGTAAAGTTTATCACAACCCATGTTATTAAAGTCATAAGTTTGGGGGTATGAAAATCCAACAAGCAGTTGGGAAGTCAAAAAAATAATCAAAAGATCTTTGAATTCTTAAGTATATTAAAAAATTAAAAAAAACATCTTTGAAGGTACGATCAAGAGAAATATTTTGAGAGATTCAAATGATTGAGAAGAAGTATATGTGTTTGAAGTAAGTATGCTCTATTTGTTTTGTTTGTGTTTAAAATTAAGTTCTCTTATTTTGTTTGAATCATATTTTTTCTTTGTACCCCTCACCTTAGCCTTACATTACAAGCCTAATAAAGACTTATTGATCCTTGGTAATATTTTTGTTCTACATTAATAGAAAGTGATTTGAAAAACAAACCTATGGAGTTTGAATTATCAATTTCATAACTAAAGATCCATTATATATTTATTTGTTTGCATAAAATTATCCAAGAAACTAATAATGAAGTGAGAATGATAGGTATGCATAAATGAGAGGATTGTTAATGAGGTGGAATTGAGTTTTTAAATTAACTTTTGGACATGTGTGATATGGAATGATTCCTTTGGCTAGCAAAATTTAAGTTTGGGGAAATTTGATAAGTGTAACTTTTACATGATTTTTATTATTCTTTTAATTATTAAAATTGTTAGTTTTCTTTTATTTCTTTTGATTTTATTTTTCTTTATTTGCTTGCGTTTGAAGAAATAAAAAGGTTTAGTGTATTTTATTTCTAATATATAAAATAAGTCAACTTGCTCAAAATAAAAAAATAAAAAATGTTTAGTGCAAAATGAGGGCATTTTGAAACATTCAATGAAGGAAACAAGGGCATAATTGGAAAGTTTATGATTGAATCAAGATAAGGCTGAAACAGATTTTTGAAAGTCCTTAATGGCTTACGATTCGCGTGAAGATGAGGCTAAAGTATATGAATTATTGTTGATGACTGGTGAAAAAAAAAAAAAAAAGAGGATATTACGGAAACTTTTTGACATCAGGAGAGGGAGATCTTCAACAACTTGGGGGAATGCTTCATCAACCTATTAGACGGAAGATTGTTTTATTCTTTTCTTTCTAGTTTTTTTTTTTTTTTTTTCCTTATGCATTCCAATAAGAACATGGTTGATTACAGATTTGTTATCAACTAATTTTATTTTTCTAGGACTTTAATGTAATCTAGCTAGCTTTGAATACACAATTTAAATTTCAAATTATTTTATTTCAATTTTTTTCGTGTTGAGTGTTTATCCTTAATCTTAGTGTTTAAAATTTTTTTGCTAATTATTATTTGATATATTGAATCATAATGAAAACGAGAGGTAATTTGTGATTAGAAGTTTTTAGGATTAAACACCATTAGTTAAGCGAAAGATAGAAATATTTTACTGCAATTAGTTTGATTTTAGATTAAGAAAAATCTAAAAAATTTAATGAATCTTCAAATAATTTAATTTACATAGAGATATGATGGATTATTAGGTGGAGATATTTATAATGTTATTTGAGAGAAAACATCGAATAATTAAGGAATTTATTTTGCACCAACTTGAAAATTGAAATTTTATAATAAGGAATAATAAATTGTTTGAGATTAGTTAGTTGAAATCAAAAGTTCAAGATTTATTTTTATTATCTCTACAACCTTAAATTTTATTCTCTTTTCTTTTAATTTATTTTTGTCAAGCATTTTAGTTTAATTTAAGTGTTAAAATCTTTAAAATTTTGATTTTATTTCCAAATAGTAAATAATTTAGTAAATTTCAATACTCAATAGCATAATTAGTCCTTATGAGTTCGACACTCTTTCTTTTAAAACTTTACTACTTATTACGATTTTGTTCACTTACAATTATTTTCACACCACTGATCTTGCATACTCAACTCAAGTTCTTAGCTAGTTCATGGACTAGGCAAGGAAAGCACATATCACTTCTACTTATAATGTTCTTCGATATCTCAAGTCTACCATTGGTCAAGACTTGTTTTATTTTGCTACTTTTCAGCTTATTTGAAGGCTTTTACTTACTTGAATTGGGCTGGTTGTCTTGATTCTTGAAAGTCTCTTATTGGGTATTGTGTTTTCTTTAGTGATTCTTATAGAAGTCTAAAAAGAAAACTACAATCTCTAGAAGCTTAGCAGAATTGGAATATAGAACTATGGCAACAACCTGTTGTGAAGTTTCTTGGCTTCTAGCAATTCTTCATGATCTTCAAACCTCTCATTCTCAACCTGCTCTCTTTTTCTTTTTGTGACAATCTGGCACCTTTGCATATTGCTTTCAATCCGGTGTTTCACGAGAGAACTAAGCACATCAAGATCAATTTCCACGTAGTTCGAGACAAAATTAAAAAAATGGAGAGTTTTGGCCGGTAGTCTAACAACAAAGAGAGAGATCGAAAATTTAAAAAAGAGAGAGAGAGAGAGAGTATATAATTTTATTGTTTAGATGAACTACGCGACTATTATATGAATTTATCTTGGATACTGTGTAGCTCACAACCATTTTAGCTCATGTATAGCTAATCCAATACAGTCTTGTTTTATCATGAGTAATGTTAAAAACAACGGTGTACAAATCATGTTCATTCAATTTAAAAAATAGTATGGCTCATCACTATTAAAATGTGGATTTTTTCAATTGAATCTTAAATTTCTTAATTTTTTTTTTTTTTAAATGCACGAAACTTATATTCTTTAAAACTGTATAAATTTCATATATTTTAGCAACTACACATTTTTGCTAATCCACATATGAGGGCATTGGAGAGATGGCTTTATGTTGTCGGATGGATTCTTTAAGAAAAACTCTATTTGCAGTTTATCATTTTAATGAAACGGTGCAGATTGGTTGGTGGAGGACAAAGTGAAGCTCAGCTTTTGGGAGGAAAAAGAGAAAAACAAACGAGTAATTCTATACAACTACCTATTATGCCGCAACTTTCACATACCAGCTGACCTGTAAATTTTTTTTTTTTATAAATGAAACGCTCGTTTTGGAGTTTAGTACAACCAAATTAACCGATTGAAATCAAAATACAATTCTCTCCCTCCATTAGATTCATACTCTTGTCAAAATTCTCTCACTTCTCTCTAAACTCTCCAAACAACCGATTCCGGCTTGAGGGGTGGGAGCTTCGACTTCTCCCCCCCTCCCTCCTCCCCCTTCCCTTCATCTCTGTCCTTTTTTTTTTTTTTTTTTTTTTTTTTTTTTTTTTTTTTTTTTTCAGGTTGAATAAGGGAGAATTGTCGATCTGAGACTTTTCAGTGACCAAAAGACTACACGCGCCTCACCATGGTCTTGTCCATCTACCGATCTACAAGACCACTGAATGCAGCGCCAAACGGAGTGACGCGTAGCCCGCACACGAGGGTTGAAGGTTGGCGGAGTCTCTCACGTGCCACCGCGAGAGCATTTTGTACGATCTTCCTCCCAACGTGGTAGATCCGGTGTTTTTTTTCAGTTTATTGGTAGATTCGATTTTTTCAGTTCTTCTATGTATTTTGCAATTTCTGTTATGTTTTTTAGGTAAAAATAATAAGGAATAGGCTATTGGACTTGGTGTTCATAGCAACAGAGTCCCGTTCTTCCTTTAGGAGGAGTCAGAGAGATATGAATCTTCCTTTTAGGGAGGACGAAGATAGTTCTTCTCTTCTTTGGAAGAGGAGGCGTTTATTTTTGTTTTTACAGAACGCTCTTTTCTGTTATGAGAGAGTTCATAGAAGTTAAGATAATGTCCATCACAAATAAATTTGTGTGTAAGAGTGCCCCACAGTAGATGCGTTAGTTTGGCTTGTAATCCAGATTTTTTCCTGTATTAATAAGTCACAACTGTAATTTTGAACTCATTAATAAAATAAAGTCTATTTCTTATATATATATAAAAAAAATCTCTCCCTCCCCGTGTTCCCTCCCTCTCCCACTCCCAACCCACCTCTCCAAGTTTGTCTCTCTTTCACATGATTTCGTGGCATTGCTCATCCTCCGAAAGCAACTATCTAGTGCCGTCTCCAAGGGTAAGAACCGATCGAAAGAAGGGTTTTTTTTTTTTTTTTTTCCTCATGTTGTGTGTTTTTGTATTTTTTGGATTTGCGGTACAATGCTTTATTGGATTTGTATTTTTGTGTATTTTGGTTGCTGATTTTGGATATTTTCTTATTATTTGTTTCTTCTCGGCTACTGTTTTCTTCTATTTTTAGATATGTATTTGGTTGTTAAGAAAATGTAGGGAAGATCTTGATCCAAATTTTATATATGGTGGTGTTCCCTTTTTATGTTTTAGTGGATGCCAAACATTTGTTTACATACTGCAAATATACGAATTTTGTTATTCATAAGCCCCACACACCATACTTTCTTTTATTTTTATTTTTTTAAAATTATTTTATTATTTTATTTTTCTTAAAATAATTAAATATTTCTACTCATTATTCATATACCAAATATTTGATAAGAGAAAAAAATTAAAAAATAATAACAAAAAGAATGGTATGTAAGGCTTATGAATTGAAGTTTTCTAGTATTATTATTCAATTATGTTATATATCAAACTATTAAACTTTTTTTTTTATTAATATGTAATTTTATTTTATAAAAATATTAGTTTTTTTTTTATATGTTATTAGTTTTGGATATTGATAATAAAATATTTGATCATAAATCCAATCATGATTGCGAATTATTTATATAGTTATCATTGTATTACCCATTTATATAAAAGGAGCTAAACGGATTGAAACATGTTAAATGAGTTTTTTTTATATTAACTTAATAAAAATTAATTATTAAATGAGATAAGCGAGTCGTATTTTGACACTTGTTAATTAAACGAGTTAAGTTCGAATTTTAAGATCTCACCCGTTTGATTAAACGGCTCGGCCTCAAATTGATTGATATAATCCAAGACTCATGACTTACCACCACATAAACATGCTCACAAACATGAATTACCATCCTCGTCTAAAACCATTATAAAACTTAAAAAAATTAATTTGAACATGCTTCAAAAATCACAAGAATACTGCCAAAAAAAATAAAAAAATCCCAAGAATAATATAATTATATAGATTATAATTAGGAAGCCGTCTTGCCAAAAACTTATGGCCTAATTGCTCCCCTCCCCCAACTCAAAAAAATAAAAATATTTTAATTACATAAAAATGAATTTATAAGTTAATGTGTTTTGATATAATACGTTAAATTATAAAATTATTTTTATTATAAAATAAATTTAATAAATTCTATAAAAAAATTTGTTTATTCTTAAAAAAAAAAAAAAAAAAAAATTATGGAGCCGTCTTGAGAAATCTTAACGAGAGAGAGAGAGAGAATCGCTGTCTTCGAAACTGAGAGGCAACAATGGCCGGAGAAACACAAAAAGCCAGAAACATGAACGAAAATAAAGTCCGTGAAATCCTAGGAACCAGAACTACTAGAATTGGAATGTGTCGATCCCTTCGAGGTTCATGTCCGTCGATCGTTCCTTTCCTTCTAACCCCCATGGACCCTTCGATTCTGACAATATTCACCGCCTCGATTCCTCCCAAAAACAAAAAAGAACCAAGAAGCAGATAAAGCGGCAGTTTAAGAATACAGTGGTTCATTCTAGGAAATATCATCACTCCTCGCTTCCCCAATCGCATTTTCTCCTCATCCTCCCTTCGTTTTCTCAGAAAGTCGGTTGGCCGGAATTCCAGGTATCTCTTTCCGATTTGGTTGGCCAGAAATTGTAGGACAATGAAATAAATTAATATCGTTGAGCTTTAATCTACAGCACAGAGCTTGATAAGAACGAGTAGGAGCAATCAATTCCGAAAATTTCTTTTTCATTTCACTCTTATAGTTCATCTTATATACTTTAGTGCAATTTTTAAAGCTTGGTCGCTATCTCATTCTGGTTAGGAAGTCCTTGCGGATGTAGAAACTGAGATTCATGTAAGTAAACTACATGCTTGTAAGGAATCCACATCACTTTAACTGCACAGTTCTCTATGTTCTTTCAAGCTTACGTGTAAAAAGCCTCATTTATAGTTGGCTTTAGGCACTTTAAGGAATTACTATAGTTCTATGTGACATTTAATACCTGAAAATCCATTCTTCGGGAAAACTGGATCTTTGTAAGCATGTAACTAAAGCTGCAACTGAATTTTGGACCAAAGCCAATATTGATTTTAGGCACTTTTTTTTTTAATCTTTTATAATGTCTGAACTAGTTTCTTTATGTATCGAAGCTCTGCTCTACTTGGGAAGGAAATGGAATTCATCCCTCTTTGGTTTCTGTATTGAAAGACATCCATTTTACTTAAATTTCTATTTGTAGTAGCCCTTTCATTTCATGTAAGCTTAGTGTTTTGTGAGGAGAGACTTGTATGCTTGTAGAATCTTACAATTTCCCATATTTAACGGAGCAAAGGCTTCTATAGTTACCCTGTTGCATAAGACTTCGTGTATTTTGAGTGTGCGCGCGCCCGCGTGTTAAGGCATAAAAAGCTTTGGGGTAAGCTAATTTTGATTTAAATCATTTGCAGATTGCGTTGCGGAGTTTGGGAGAGTACTACTCGTTTTCTTGATATTGTTATTATGGGTGAGATTGATACCAAGCCTATAGAACCAGTCCAAGTTGCTCTCTCCTTGTTTGGTGAGAAAGGTGATCAGAGGAAATCTTGGTGTACCAGCAGCGATGTAAGAACTTAATGCACATCAATATAAAATAGTTGATGTTACAAATTAAATATCAGTTATGACATATGATATAAACTCCTTTCTTCATAGAACTGAGCCCAGACCTAATTAAGGTGTTTTTGGTCTGACTGGATCAAAGTTTAGGGTTGACTAAATAGATAATACTTGTGCTACTCCGCATGTGTGTGTTGTATACATACATGATAACTATATGGTAAAGTTACTGTTTTTTATTATTTCTTTTTGTTTCTTCAATTACCTGTCAAAAAATTGGTAAAGTTTTTAGGATCTTATTTTGCTTATGGATCAGACTTTGGTGTATTTCATGGAAACCTGTGAATTCAAATTCCAATTTGAATTGGATTTTTTAGGCAAACATTTGAATTTTGTATTTGGGCCACTGCAATAAAGTTGGTTGATTTATATGGCATACATTTCTGGCATTTGGGAATTGTATGCATAACCATTCTTAAAACATTAGGTGGAAAAACCGTTCTCATACGAATATCCCGTATCTTTTTTGTTTTTTTTTTAATTTTTATTTTCTAAGCAGCATATTGTATATACTTATTTGTAAGCAGTCACTATTTGTGTCATTTGTTCTTTTTTACCAGAGGGAATGTGAGAACAAGAAAGAGCATGAAGACCTGTTAAAGGATCTGGCCAATTACAAGGTGCAACTGGAAGCCAAGGACACTGCCTACAAGCAAGCTCTTCTTAAGCTCGAACAGCACCAGAAGTCAGCTGATGAACTTTCTATCGTGCTGAAAAATACAGAGATTGAGAGAGATATTCTCATTCATGAATGTGGAGAGGCTAGAACTCGAGTAGGTGAACTTGATTCCAAGATAAAGGAGAAGGATGATCAACTATTGGAAACTATAAAGACACGAGAGCAACTTACACATTCTCTTAGTGAGTTAAAGGCCACACAAGGAGAACTGCTCAGCATGGAAACAGAACTTGCTCTTGCCAGGGATTCTAACCGGGAGGCCATGACACAAGCAGAACTGATGGAGACTGCTGCCAACATGGAAAAGGAAAAGACACAAGAGCTTTTAAGACGCGTCTCAGAGCTCACCGAAGCTATTGCTATGTCAAGACTTGCTGCTGTCGAAGCAGAGAAAGAAAAGCTTTCACTATTGTCTGAGAAAGATGCTGAGATAGAGTTAGCAACAGCAGCGGCAGTTCAAGCACAGGTGACCTTGGAAGATATGATAAAACAGGTAAAAATGATGGATGAATTGGAAAATCAGCTCATGACCAAGTCTGTATTTATTGATATGCTTCAGTTGCAACTTAAGCAAGCAAATGAACTACTTAGTTCATCTGAAAAAACTGCATCTTATGCCATAAAAGATTTGAATGAGCTTCAAGCAGATCTGGAAGTCAAGGAGAGAAAAAGTTTGGATCAATCAGCCTACACTGAGGCATTAGAAATGGAACTAAATCAGTTAAAGCTAGAGCTTCACAATTCAAAGGAGGAGGCATGCCGCTTGAACTGTGTTGCTGAAACACTTAAACGTGAGTTGCTGGAGGTAAAGACTGATATGGATGAGATTAGGTCTAGAGAAACTAAAGCAGAAATAGAGGTGGCGCTGCTGAAAGCTGAGCTTCACAAAGGGAAGTCCAAAATTGCAGCAGCAGAAGCTGCAGAAGCAAGAGCTGAGAGTGTTAAATCTGGGCTATATCTTGCAGTTCAGCAACTAGCTGTAGAAGCACAGGAAGCAAAGAAGGAAAATCAAGGAGATCATCTGGCTGAAGAAGCTGAAAACTCTGTTCTTGTCAACTTCCAATCTGAAAGGGCTTTCCAAGATGTAGAGCCTTTCCAAATTGATGAGTTGGAAACAGAAGAAGAAGGGAAGAGAGATGAGGATGATAGCCACATAACAATTTCACTGAAAGAATATGAGTCCCTTATTAAAAAGGCCGAGAAAGCTAATTACATGCATGTTGTAGTAGGGGAAAATGCAGATCAATTAACTTTGCATGAAAATAAGTACGAATTGGAGAATTTGAAGAAAGAATTAGAAGTTGCAATGGTGAAAGTTGGGGAGTTCAGGACTCGTGCAGAACAGGCTGTCAGCAGAGCTGAGTTAGCTGAGAAAGCTAAACTTGCAATTGAGGATCAGCTAAGGAGGTGGCGAGAGCATAAGCAACGGAGAAAGGCTGCTCTAGCTGCACTCCGGGAGGAATCTGCTCCTAAAGAATTTTACCCTCCTCAATCTGACAGGCCACCTGCAACATATCAGCCTCTGGGTAAGGTTCTGAACATGAAATTTTAGCGATAAAAGTTCTTCTAGAGTTTGGTTCAATTAATATATTTGCCAATGGTGCAAACTGTTTCCTGGACAAAGATTGATTATCTGAAGTGATTTATATAAATTGATTGTATAAATGATTGTAGTGTTATATTCTATATTTATGATGCAGTAAATGCTTGCAGATTTCAGAAACTAAACAGACCCAAGCAAATCTGTTAGTACTTTATCTGTCAAATCTCGACCCCTTGAGAAAGGAAGGGGGGTGTGGGAGCCCTTCACTCAAGACTCCTTTGAGTAGTAGCCCCCGAGTCTCATTCAAGTAATTATTTCTCATGAACGTGCTAGAGTTTATCTGGCATTAGGTCTCCAAGAAATTTGTGTCTAGCTATGATAGAACCCGATATGGTTTCCTAGGGGTCATTTCTTTGCTAATTGTCGATCCGCCTTGTTCTGAGAAGAAATGGTTTTACAATTAAAAGAGATTCCCAGGAAAGATGACCGAGTTTGTACCGAGTTTATGTCTGGAACTCAAAGTGAATTCGCTAAGGTGGATTTATGATAAGAAACTTTTACCCCTTCAAAGTTGTTTGTTTTACTCTGATTGAAATCCTGAGTTTAGAACTCACACATGGACAGCAGAGGACATCATTTTCTAAAACAGACTTTGCATTTTTAAGGCTCAACTAGCATTCTGAAATTGATCCAGTTTAGCACTAGATGAGAAAGCACCGGGTATTAATGACTACCACTAGCTAATGGGCCTGTCTCCAGCGCAGGTCTTTGCTAAGTATTTGTTAAGCAGACATACTTAGTGCACTGATCATTAGTACTGAGTGAGTCCATCCATAAGCTTATTTTCCTCCCTTGTCAACAACCTAATACCTAGCCAGGGAGAAGAATAACAGACAGGAAGGAAGTGTGCCTGATGTACCATGCCAAGAGAATCATGAAGGCCTCAGCTTCTTCCCCCGCACCCACTAGTTAAATCTAGAAAAAGGTTGATCACCCGAGAACAACTATCCATCTTTAAAGGAATGTAACAAAGTAAAAATGAAAAACTTCCTTTTTTTCTGTGCATATTTTTGCTATTAGTAAATTGCTCTACCACTAGTAAAATGCACATTCCCCTCTGTGATAGATAGCTAGCACAAAATATTCTTTTATGAATTAGTTCATCTGCAAATTTTTTTTAGCTGTTTTTCATGCACTCTATATTGTGAATCTGGGCCTGGGGTGTGAAAGTAAAAAAGTAGGGAGCAGATTCTGATTTCTTTGATTTGCTTATTTTATGTTTTGCATGCCCCAAATTCTGTTCTTGGTCTTATTCTTATTTCCAATTTGGTAGGCAAGTCCCAGTGTCCCACAGAGCAATTAAAGGGGTACGTACCACTCTGGTAGGAGTGATGATTCTAGGGTTTGCGGGTCAAATGCCCTGTCAAAGTTAGTACTCATGTTGTCCCGTTTCAGTTAGACAAGTAGTTTTGCATACGTTTTCTAAATGCAAAAGAACAGACTTTATTTGCGAGGTTGCCAAAGTTCAAAGTCTTCCAGTCTATATAAAAAATTAAAAATAAAACTTATCAACTGACTCGACTTAAATAATATATTACAACTGATATATCTTAAAAAAAAAAAATTACAATCCAAGTAATCACGTCAAGTCATATTAATTTGAGATCTCAGATTTCATGCAGAATTAGGAACAAACCCAAGAAGCATGATGCACTCTAATTACCTGCGGTAATAATTAAGTAGACATATATTCATGTTAGAAGCAAAAAAGAAAAGAAAAAATCCATACTGAAATTTGACCTATTTATTTTAACCGCTCATATATTTAATTTTTTTTAAAAAAAATTAATAGTTAAGAAAGTGACTATTAGTATATTGATATTTTTTTTTATTTTTAAAAATATTTAAATATGTTCAAAATAAAAAGTAAAAAAAAAATTACAATTTACACTAAGCGGCCCACAGAATGGACTGATTGAGACGGCATAATAGTACTACTCTTTATAATTTAACTTCATTGAAAATATCACGTAATAAATGTGCTCCATATGTGGGGATTATAAAAGAGATGGATGCATGTCGTGTGGGTCACTTAATAGTTCTGTATACGTCTAGAAGACTAAAATGGTGATCTCCAAGCCAGAAAAGTAGGTAAAACGACCATGACTTCCAATACTTGTACACATCGACAAAGTGTCGTAGGGGTCATATAATATGCTAATTGCTAGTGAAATATATAGATGGCTAAAGACAAGTCAATTAAGGACGGCTAATCTTGGGCACAAACCGTAATTAGGGTTTCATTACCATGTGCTAATGAAACTGTGGCAGTTAGGGTTTTGGTTTAAAGCTTAGGGTTAGGCATACCATCACACTAACTATTCTTTACATTTGTCTGTTTCTCTTTCTTTTTTTTCACCACCCATCATGCAGCATTCTAACTTGGCTTCAATTTTCTTAACTAAATCAATTAGAATTTTGCCAATTTTTAAGTCGGTGCATAAATATTCTGAATTCCTCCCAAGAGATTAGTGATACATGAAATGAAACATATTAACATTTATTGCTCATTTAATACCATATGAAATATTCTTACTGATAATAATAAATTTTATGTCTCACTTAATTTAAGGCCTTCAAATTCAAACAACTTGAGGAGACCTTGATTCCTAGAGTCCTAGAACCATTATAAAAAATCTAATTTTTTTTTAAGTACTTTTTCATGCTAATTGGTGTAAGTCTTCCAATACTAGAGAGAGAGAGAGAGAATGGGTGAGATCCATTTTTATCCACAAAAGAAAAAAAAAAATGTGTAAGACTTAAGTCAACAATAAATTGCCTTTAAGTTTTATACGTCTCGTATTTGTCACGGATGCATTAACCATATAGAAATGATATATACAAGTTATAAATATATAAATTTCGTGCAAATATTTTATAAAAAAGTAGATCCCACCATAGAAAAGTGGGAAGAACTCACTTTTTCTTGATAGGGCATACATTTTTATAAAATATTTGAACAAAACTTATACATTTGAAACTTGTATCGAAGTATTATTCGAACAAAAAATTAAAAATTAAGTAATTATTAAATAATCTACGAATATGAATATTCTCGTTATATTTCAGAATTTCATATAATTGAAATGAATGCTTATATATGTAAATAATTTGAATAGTATGATAATTTATGACGAGATGACACTATCAAGTCATTCCATCCAGATTTCGATTTCGAGATACCTAATAATTCTATGGTGTTTGTGGCTTGGTAGTGCTTTATTTCTCTGTTTGTTTCTCGAGAAACGTGATGCATCATTCTATCTAGTGCTTAACCGATCAAGAAAGGTGTTGAAATGTGGGGGGGTTTTTTCAGTGTTGATTGGGGTACTTGTGAGTATGGTTGTCTTTATATGAAGCATTTTCGTGGCGTGAAGGACTAGTTTTGTATAATAATGACAATTACTAACCAAACATCTATCAACGAATCGACCATTGTTCCTAAAAGATCCTCCAGTGTTACCTCAATTTTGGCAACCCTCAGATTTGCGAGTTCTTAAAGCCATGAAAAAGAAGGGAGTGCAAAGAAAAAACTTCCAAAAAAAAAAAAAAAAAAAAAGAGGGAAAGAATAAGATGAAATTGAAAGGAAATTAATGAAATATTCGGACATCTAAAAGATGGGAGTGATGAAAAGAGAAGAGAAGCACTAAATAATATCGTCATAAAATCTCAAAATGTGTCGGAATTGATTTTTTCCGTCAAGATTATTTGCGACGACATATTCAAAAATGTAACCACAAATTAAGTTGTAAAAAATTGATTTTTTTGTTTGCATCAAAACACAAATTGCTGTAAAAATAAATATTAGTTGCAAAGAGTCATTTTTCTTTGTATTTTTTTTAAGTTATCTTTTTCTTTAAAAATAACAAATTTTTATTAGAATAAATAAATAAATAAATCCTAAAAATTGTAAATTGCTACACAGAAGAAGCTTTCTCCAAAACGGGCAGGCAATATTTCCTGGCCAACTTTTACTTTAGAAAAATGATAGAGTTACAACCTTCCTTCTACTCATTTTATATTTGATTTTTTTTAATTTTTTATTTTACTTAATGGTTAAGGAAGTGACTATTAGTAAAATTATATATTTTTTTAATTTTTTCTTAATGGTTAAAGATGTTAAAAAAATACTTAAAAGAAAATAATAAAAAAATAAAAAATTTTGAAATGAACTATGAATAATAAATAGATAGCAATAAGATAGTAATCCTATCATGACCCTTTACTTTATGCTAAAGTAGAAAAGTAGAAGAAATGAGCAAATAGCAGATGCTGCCCTTCCCTCAGCAGGAAACCAAAACATGTTGCTTTGAAGGGGGAAGAGTAGACTTTACACCCACTGAAACAAAATCCGACTCCACCATTTCAATTCCCAGATTGATCACTTCTCATTCAAATTAGTCAAAGATAAGCATGAATTTGGGATTGATGACACATCTGGCATGGTGCTGATCATATTATCATTGACCTGTTTATTAGATTATTAGAAGAGCTGCACATATAATCATCCTAGTTCCCAAGTTAATTAGCCTCGGTCAAAACAACGTGCCTTAGACATTTGAATGCTTGTGATCTCGATTTTCGAGTACCGGCCGGCCGGCTAACAAGTTGACACCACTTGTCGTGCAATTTATTATAGTTTTAAAAAATAAAAACAGTACTAGAATTTTAATTTTTTTAATATAACTGAAGTACTAGAAGGCCGCTTCCACATCAACGGTGTATGGGGTGTATAAAATGTTAAACATTTAAGAAATCTTCTTAACCTACTAAGAAATTTGTTAGATTTTAAGTACATGGTGGGTCAGGTAAAAATATTATGGTTTGATTGGGGTTGTCACACTTTCGTAGGAGACATGCCAGAGATAACAACATCCCAACAAGAACAACTTAGGAAAACCCACAAAAAATAAAAAAAGGGGTCATGTGATTGCACATCATGAGTAGTTGAAAAACAGAATAATAATCCTTCATCTTGGCTTTGATTAATGTTAGTAAAACATGATTACTGCATTTTAGGGTTGAGGGTGACTGCCACACGAGTGGTGTGGACAAGTAGGTTTTGTCATGAACCCAAGCTCCAAGAATTTGACCGATTGGCCTAATTACTTAGCCTCCTATATATATATATATAATCTTGGCCCTTTGGTCTTGTTAAAGGGTAGAAGCTAGTACAAAAGAGAAATTTTTCATATGCATGTTTATAATTTGTGTCTTATCTACTATATTAAAAGGGAAAAAAAAAAGGAAAAAAAGCTAGGACAGCCTATTCATGTATTAATCATGGAAGTCATGAAAGTTACATTTAATCCTTTGAAATTCTTATTATTACTATTATTATTTCAAAATACGTATCTAAATTATTTATTTGTCACTTGCACGTGCCATTTCTAATTTAAATTGATCAAAACAAATAAAATATAATCTCCCTCGAGAGGTGTTACAACTATAAACTGACGTAATTTTATATGATACGTTATATTTATTTTATAATAAAATTAATTTTACAATCTAATATACCACATCAAACCACGCCAGTTTGTATATTTATTTTTGTGAAATCTCTTTATCGCTAAAACATTTATCATCTCGCTTTCAATGTACTACAACAAAGAGTGAGTCAAAAACTCATTTATTTTAAACGAAATATTAATTCAAAATTCTAAAAATTCTTGATGGCTCTCTCTCTCTCTCTCACACACTCACACACAATTTGAGACATGGTCTAATTTTTTATTGGTGTTTTGCATTTATAATATGATTTAAATCGGCTATAAGTTATAGAAGCAAATGAACTTACATTAATTTCTTTAACCGATTCAAATTTTGATATTGGCAAAAATTAGTTTTTGGGGCTTTATATATTAAATAAAAAAATAATATGATATATTGATGAAAATATATATATAAAAAAATGTCAAATAAAAAATAAAGACGGCTGGGTTAATGTATTAACATGTAAAATCATTTATATTTAGCATTAATTATTTTTATTGATTATACAGAATTAACAATATTTTAATTATCTTAATTAATAAACCTGTCTTCAAAGTCTTGGATTTAGCTTAAAAAAATAAATGTTTTGTCTGCTCTTCTTTAGATGTTGTCTGACTCATTGGGTTGGCTCCATTACACAGATTGTCCTTAATTTGCTGTTGACAGAAATTAACGATATCTATACAATATATTTCACAATATATATTTTAAAAGTGAGAATATTTTTATAAAATATTCTATTTTTATAAAATATTTTACTAAATTATTATTTATTTTAAAATATAATTATGTAATATATTCTGAAAAATGACGTGTATTTATCATTTTTGGCCAGTACAAAGTTCCTCATATTTTCTAGTACTCAATCATGATGATATGACATAATTTTATTTGGATTTCTAATCTTTTTAGATAAACAAAGTGCATGTTTGGACTGTTAAGTTGCTAATTTAGTGCATAAAATTAATTAGCATTAATAAGGATTATACACTCAAATTTTTTATAACATTCAACGTCGCATTCTACTTGCCTCATTTTAGAATGGCCGTCTAAGAGCGGTATTGTGGATACATTTCAATAATAAATTTATTAAAAATGAAATATAAGAAAAGAAAATGAGTGTCCATAGATACCTAATGGAAGTTGAGAGATAAGCTACACTACTAATGAAGTTTATGTGTATTAAAAATAAGAATAATGTTAGAGACAAATCTCAAATACATAAAGTGGCCTCAAGGGCAAAAATGTTAATTGTTATCCAATATTTTGAATACCGTACCGATGACCATTTCGATCGAGATATTGAAACGAGATATTTCGATACCGATACTGTTTTGGAATAGTTTATATATGAATAAATTATATATATAAATTATATTTCAAAATAATAATCTATATATGAATAAATTATATATAAATATATATATCTAAATTATAAATAGTCTGGTCTAAATTATGGGATCAAAAAATAAATTTGTAGTTTGAAGAAATGAAAAAAAAAAGATGAAAAAAGTAAAGGCCGAAATATTAGTCGGTACGGGCCGAAATATAAGCCGGTACAAATCGAAATATCGATAGGTACGAATCGAAACGATCGAAATTCTGACCGATACGAAATTATACCATTTTCTATACCGGCTATACTATAGAAATTTGACCATACGTACAAAATTTAAAACACTGTTGCTATTAGCTACTTAGATATATATACACAAAGAGTGGGGCTACTATGCCGCTACACTCTTAACGCTGGACTTACCATCTTATTTTTTTCTTTTTTTTTAATTTTTTTATTCTTTTCACATTTTTTTAACATATTTAAATATTTTAAAAAAATAAAAAATATATCAATACACTTAAAATTACTTCCTTAATCACTAAATAAAAAAAATACAAATAATTAACTTGAACAATAAGAATAGGGCGGCATACTATCATTTCGCATACACAAAACTAACAATAATAATATTATTATTATTATTTTGTGAGTTGGTAGAGCAATGATAGCAACACTCCCCAACAAGAGCTAGCAATCTCACCCACAAAAGCTGACCGAGTGTTCTTCCTTTTGACTTTGATATTCCCCTCAACAATCGGATAACTACACAGTCTGCACTTGAGGGTGACAGCCACGTGGGTGGATGGAATAGCTAACTTTGCCGTGAAGTCAAATCCAAGATCAACATTTGATGGGTGACACGTGTAGAAGATTGCCCCAAGTTGGACCAAGCTATCAAATTTGACATTTGATATATAATAAGGTTAAAATTTTAATTTGGAGAGATTCCCTATCTTTGTCTTGGACGATAAAAAAGGAAAAACAAGCATCCCCCACTCTTGGGATAAAATTCAGATCTGTCAAAATTTTTACTTTTTTTTAGTTTTTCTGAAAAATCTTACTTGACCCAAACGCGATCATCTTCGATCTGACAAAAAATCTAGTTATTCTAACAAAAACTATAAACATTGGTTTATTTTGAACCTATCGAAATTGACTCGAATTACTTGTTTTTTGAAATATAAACAAACAAACAAATAAATAAATCGTTGTTTTGTTTTTTCAAACATAAATCGATCCTTGTCTTTAATTTATTCAAATTATTACCAATCTATTATTTAAATCCAAAGCAATGCCGATTCGATTCGACTCGACTCGACTCGAATATGATAGGCCAATCTAAATATATTGTCCTTAATTTATTCAAATTATCACCAATGAATTCACATTATATAAATCGATCCTTGATCATTATCATGTATACCTTTTTTTTTTAAGAGAGAAAATGTCACATATCTAAGAGTGACTTCTTTCCAATTTTCTTAAAAAAAAAAAAAAAAACTCAGAAGAATACCGTGGTAACATTCAAGATACTATAAAATCCTCATCTCTAAAAATAACAAATAACCAATAACAAACGAAATGAAACCAAGAAACGACCAAATACTACACATCATTTCCTACTATCTTGAACATAAGGGAAACTCCCCTATCCAATCTAATGATTCCTCTAATGAATGAAGGGAGATCCGAAGCTGAGAACCAAGACCCATTAACACCTTGAACACCTTTTTTTTTTGCTAAGCCATCCACTGCTGTATTAGTTTCTTTGAAAGAATGACAAAAATAATAATTGAGGCCGACTATACGCCTTTGAATTTCTTCCTAGAAATCGTCCATATACCAAATTCCACATCTCTTCATCTTAATACTTCTTATTTCTTAATGAAGTTTATGTATTTGTTAAGTTTTTCTTTTGGGGGGAGGGGAGGGGAGAGGAGGGGTGTGTTTTAAATGCAATATATCTTTTTCACGAAACGCATGTATGCAACCTACTCGATCGTATATGGACAATGATCTTATATTATATGGAGTGGTTCTTTTCGATCCACAATGACATTTTGGGAGCCATTCGTGCGCATGCATGCGTAAATATCACTTGTTTTTTATGGGTTGTTGAGAATCTTTTTCATTCACGGTCGAGTACTTTTTATACACTTCATCTAATGTACGTAGTAAGTGGTATTATAATATTTAGCAATCATCCTATATATGTTATTAAACATGATGATCTAGTTTTTTAATGTTTAATGTTTAATCTACAAGAAAACTGCTTATTTACGACCTATTATTTTTAAGGAAATGATTATTTCTACTTAAAATAAGTCTATTTTCGTCGAAAAAAAATAGTCATAAATATGTATTTTTCTTATAATATATAGTAATGAGCTTAAAAAAAACATGAAAATAGTGAAAATGTTAGAAGAAAAAAAGAAAATGAATGTAGTAGTAGTAGGTCAGCTGCATGCTGAGTAGGAGCTAGGGAGGTTCACGCGGCTTTCCATTCTAATATATCTCTAGCTATAATTTGATTAATTATATCATCTTTTGACTAAGACAGCCAATATGCATGGCATTTCCCATGTCCTGCGTGGATTCCATTTTCCTGGAAAATGAGAGAGAAAATCTTAGGTAGAGTTAATTACGTACACGTGCTCCATCTTATCAGTACATGATCATTAGCAGACTGCAGCTGCTGAAATTGTTTGCGAAAAAACCTAAAAGGCAAATGGTTTGTTATATAGGGTCCTATTCAATTGGCTGAGGTCCCAACAAGAGTCATCTTCTTCTTTTTAAACATGCTTGCAAAATAAATATATATATATATTTAAATCTATTTTTTTAATGTTTTTGAAGGCAACGATGAAGAAGTTTTGCATTTTTATTGAAGATTCGCATATCATCATCACCACACACATATTTTGACTATTCTTCACAATTTTATTGGCTGTTGTGATTCGGATTTTGACAGAATTGACTTTTATTAATCAGGAGTCGTAATCGGTATCGGTTGTGTTTGGTTTTGGTTTTGGTTTTACAATATCTAACATGTTAGTTTTAAAAGTAGAAAATAAAAACGGTTGAAATATAATTACTAATTAGTGTACTTTTTTTAATAAATAAATAAATAAATAGAGAGGATGGTAAAGTTAGGGCCGGGCATCGGCCCCGCAACCCGGCCCATCCTCCCTCCCCACTAGGGGATGGGAGGTGCGGGTGTGAGCAAGTCCTCGCTCAGAAAAAATTTTATACGGGCGAGGGCAGACGAAATTGACATGTTTTTTTTTTTCTCATCTCTTTTTTCTCCCCTTCTCTCACCATCCTCTCCTATATCTATTCATTTCCTCTTCTCTTTTTCTTTTTCCTTTCACGCCTCAATAGTCTCAAGGTTTACTATCGAGGGTGGCTAGACAGTGATGTCGTCAATCTACCCACCTAGCAAGTAGAGGTAGACAGTCAAAAAATGGACAGAGACGGATGTAAGAATCAATTTAGTCACCACACCCAAATTGGGATAGGGTACGAGATGGGTGGCTACCCACTTATATTAGGTGGATAGCATCCTTAAGTAAAGTTATGTGTTCTAATCCTCATAAATGCATTCAGTCTTATAATAATAAATTAGACAAAATAATCAAGATATATATTATAGAAGAAAACAGTACTATTTTAAAAGAGAGAAGAAACAGAAAAATCATTCTTATCAGTTACTATTCACCATTCCACACTTTATGAAAAATACTCATACATCTTATGAAAAATACTTCCACATCTTATAAAAAGCTATAGGTGTGGAGTGTGTGATGTGAACAGTGGCTAATTTGTAACAAAACTCAAAGAAACAACTCGGTGCATTAGATTTCTTATGAAAAATTCAAAAAAATAAAAAAAATAAAAACCTTCTAGCGAGATTATTACTCATCAAGGTCAATAATTGTAGCGAAGATTTTTAAAATCCTCAGTATGAGTAGTACTAGTGCTACATGTATATATACTTTTATTTATAATTTTACTTAAAAGATTCATTTTATTAGTTTACTTTTAAAACTTAAATTTTTAATTTTTAATTTTTAATTTTATGATTTTCAGCATATCAATAACTGATATGTAGAGGACATGGATATTGAACAACTTAACATTATTTTTAATAAGAGAAATGATATTTACAATTGTGAAGTGTGCAATTGTCGTGTAATTCTTTTAAAAAAAATAAATAAATACAAGACTCGCATGAAAAAAAAAAAATTTAATAGTGAACACCACTCTTTTTCAAAATAATTACACGATACTTACATACTTCACGATTGTATATAAAATTACTCTTTTGATAACATTACACGTTTGTACGTGTCACTATCTGATAAGTACCCAATTGGTATGTAAAGATATTTCAATTCCACCAAATTCATTCAAACTTTTACCAGGTAATTAATATTTTGTATTTTGATTTTTTTTAATGCTAATTCATGACCTGACTAGGCTGAATTCAAACTTCCTGCATGCGTGTGGTTTCTCGCCCACGATGGATTTACGTGTTGGATTCGGCAAAGACCGTGAAAAATCAAGCATGATGAAATTGAAATCCCTAGCTGAACAATTTGAATAGCACCTGCAGGAAATACATCATTGCGATCTCTTTTATTTTATTTTTAGAAAATTAATATACAGCTGGTCATCTGGTGATTAAAAAATTAGCAAAAAAATTTCTCCAACAATCTATGCTTGAATATTAAAATAGCCCTCAGTTCAACTTGATAGAAAATATAAAATAAAATAGAAAAGAAGATAGCTAGAAAAGAGAGAATGAGAGCGATATGATTTTGAATACTACATTTTTACTATTCTTAATTGTTATTAAATACAAGATATTGATTTCTATTTATAAAAAAATTATATTGATATAAGATAAGGTAAATATTTTAATTATTATTAAAATCAAATTAAATATAATATATTCAACATAACTATCGAAGAGTGTTCATGATCCAAGTACTCGGCTATACCTGAACATGGGGCACCCGGGTGTGTAATGTGACTCAGGTACTCTCGCTTGGATTAACTCGAGTCAGAACTCAGGCAGCACCAAAAAGAGCCTGAATTTCTAAAACATGAAATTCAGGTGGACCAAATTTTGCGAAAGAAATCCTAGTACCCAAATTAGGAATGTAAAAAAAATCGGTAAACCAGACCGAACCGGTAGGTTGGTCTGGTACCGAGTTTAGTTTGGTCCGGTACTAATTTTATTTTTTTTAAAATCGGTCAAAATCGATCCGGTTTCGATTTTTCTTTTTTTAAAACCGGATCGGACCGAACTGGACTGTTTCATATATATATATTATAATTTTTTATATTGTATATAATTTTTAAGTATAATATATAATTATATATAAAATAGTTTTGTATTATATGATAAATTACTAATCAATATAATATTAAATTTTAAAATCTTACATCACTATAGTCTATTGTATTAATAATTATACTAATACTATATCAGTATATATTATAATATACTATAATATAATATATTACTATAGTCAATAATACAATTATAATATATATTACAATATATTATTACTATAGTATTATATACTATAATATACTATTATATATATTAAAATTGAAAAATCGGACCGAATCAGACTGGAACCGGTAAAATCGGAAGTATCGATTTAAGGAATAATCAGTGCGAAATCGATTCTTAAAAATACAAAACCGATAAATACCGATTCGATCTCAAATTTTATTCAAAACTGAATCAAACCAAACCGATTACACCTCTAACCCAAATTGTACCCGAATTAGGTTTTGAACCCGTGACGTGGGTACTTGCCTCTTATATCTGTACCCACTACCCATCCTTGAACGAGTAGATTGATAATATTCCAGTTATCTGCCTGCCTTATCAGAGACCATACCGTGATAAAAACCAATTTGAATGAACAGTAGTACAACTAGCAACAAATAAATGAGGAAGAGAAATGAGATTTATAGTTATGAGTTGTGTAAATATAACACGCTTCTTTTGAAAAAGTAAGTATAAAACTCAGATGAAAAAACTAATTTTTTAATAATAAATTATAATTTTTTTTAAAAAAATACGCGACACTTACATAATTTATTATTGTATCTAACATTCTTTATAAATGAAAATTGATATATACATGAGACATGATTTACCAAGTTACAATTAATTGCGTGAGGACATGTGTCGCAGTTGGACTTAACGCAGCAAGCAAGGCCGGGTATATGATACATCATCAATTTTTATCATTTATTTAAAAACAAGTTTGACGAAGGAATTGGTTTTAAAATAATGTCATATATAATTGTGAAGTACGTAATTATTATGTAATTATTTAAAAAAAAATGAGATTTATTATTAAAATTTAATTTTTTTTATTTAAGTCTCGTATTTTTTTATTTTCTTTTTCAAAATAACTATACGATATTTTTATACTTATGATTATCATTTCTTTTTTTTTTTTTTATCTTATTATTTTAAACGACGAAGGAATTATTTTGGTGGATAGATATTATAATAAGAATCATTCGGATCAGTTAATCTAGTACTTCTCATTAATTTTCTTAATTTATAAAGATAATATATTTCCAATCCTTACAAAAACACTAATGACTAAACAGCAGTTACTCTGCAGAAAAATGACAGGATTAAAAAAAAAAAAACAAAGTGAGATTTGAATAATAAGTATTAGATTCAAATGCTGGACAGCTATAGAAGAAAGAAACAAGAAAGCAAAACAAAAGAAGGGTGAAAGGGCAGCAAAGCTGTTGTTAATATTCTAATTAATTAAAGAAAGAAAATTCTAAATATATAGTGCAAAGAATTCAAAGGTGGGGACAATAATCTCTTTTTATAATTTGAATTTGGGTCAACTTTATGTATGGTCTTAAATATGATATATATATATAAAAGTTATAAAGAAATTTCATAAAAATAAATATATAAATTGATATATTTTAATATGATAAATTAAATTATAAAATTATTTTTATTATAAAATAAATTTAACGTATCATATAAAAATATAGAAGTATATAATTTATTTTTCTGAAACTTTTATGACGGCAGCAAGTCTCTATATATGGTCTCCACAAAGATCTTTTGTTGCAAAATTCTAAAACCATGGCTTCCCCTCTAGCTTTTCTTCCCTAAAGTTTACATTATATTCTCTCTCTTTCAGTATTCTCTCCCATGGATTCACAAAACCAATAAAGAAATAATAAAGCAAACTTACCATCAATTACCAACTAAAAAAACCGCGTTCCCATTTTTCAGAACTTTTGATTTTGTTCATCAAGAACCCAAAATTCAAAGCTCAAACGCAGCGGAAAAAAAAAGAAAAAATCAGTTCTAGAATCAAAGATGGATGCACGAGAAAAGTGTTTGTCTTAAGCCCTAAGCTATACAAGTCCAGAGTCAAAAAACACATAGCCGGCGTTAGGGTCAATATGGGCGGCTAACCTGCCTCTTTCTTTCTTGTGGTGGTTTCCATTCTCTATCTCCATTTGCCTTCTCTTTTGTGGTCGCGCGCTCAGCTTCTCCGATCCCCAAGAATCCTATGTTTCTGGTTTTGATTTTGTCTATATGCAGAAGCTGCCTTTCAACGACATTCCGACATGTTCAACCTTCGCATGTGCTGAAATATCCATGAACTCAGCTTGTCTCTGTTCTTTGTTTGGTGTTTTGTTTTCTGGGAATTTAATAGCCGATCAATCACTGTAAATTTCACAAATAAGAAGACGAAGAAAAGGAGGAAGAAGAATAACGTTTATTAGAACAAACATGTCAGATGAGGAAACTGATTCGTGGTCTACTGCGTTAATCATTTTCTTAATCTTGATCTCAGGTAATATTAATTCAGATTTTTCCCTTTTTAGTTTTGATTCTTTCTCAGCTCATCCGTTTGACAATTCATAAATTATTTCCTTGTTTAAAGATGCATGGATATATGGCTTTGATCATTTGGTTTTCTTTCAAGTTTTTTACCCTGAATTCATGAGCTTTAATTGCATCAAAAACTCTGAAGTACTACATTAACCTTAGCTACCAAGAATGTTCATGGGTATCTCCATTCTTTCATTTCTGTGAATATTTATTGATTGAATTTACGTTCCCCAAGGTTGATTCTTATAATTATTACCCGAACCAAAAACATTTGTGTTCGCGTTGTTCGAGGATGATTATGTTTCTTAAATATGTTGGAATTCAAATAATTTAATTTACAGGTGTACTGCTTGTTTCTGGAGATTCTCTGCACACAGACAGAGATGTACTACTCCAACTAAAATCATTTCTTGAAGACAACAATAAGGTAAACCGTGGACGATACTCGGAGTGGAACAATGGGAACTCAAGTTCAATCAACCCATGCAATTGGGCGGGAATAAAATGCAGTCATAGTAACGGCACAGAGGAAAGGGTAACGGGCATCAACATCTCCTACAGCCACATTGCCGGCGAGATATTCGGGAACTTTTCATCTCTAACCGAGCTCACCTACCTCGACCTCTCCAGAAACACTCTTGGCGGAGTGATCCACAGCGACTTGAGTCGGTGCCAGAAGCTCGTTCATCTCAATTTGTCCCACAACATCATCAACGGAGAGCTGAACCTGACCGGATTGAGCAACTTGGAGAAGCTTGATTTGTCCGTCAACAGGTTTAGTGGGGAGGTACGAATGAGCATACCGGTAAGTTGCGACAACTTGGTTGTGGTGAATATATCGGCGAATAATTTCACCGGCAAAATTAATGGAAGCTTCTTCGATGGATGCTCGAAGTTGCAGTACTTGGATTTGAGCTCAAACAATTTAACTGGGGAGTTATGGAATGGTTTTGGGAGGCTGCTAGACTTCTCTGTCTCAGAAAACCAACTCAGCGGGCCTGTATTGCCGTCCATGTTCATTGATAACTGCAGCTTGCACTTTTTAGACCTGTCGGAAAATGGTTTTGTCGGGGAGTTTCCAGGGGAAATATCAAAGTGTCGAAATTTGGTTATCTTGAATCTGTCGGAGAACAATTTCACGGGGCAGATACCGGCTGAGCTGGGATCGATTCCGAGTCTTGAAGCATTGTACTTGGGAAGCAACAAATTTTCCCGTAAGATCCCTGATTCGCTCCAAAATTTGACTAAATTGACCTTCCTGGATTTGAGCAAGAACAATTTCGGGGATAATATACAGGAAAATTTGGGAAATTTCATACAGGTTAAGTTTCTTCTGCTGCACGGGAATTCATTCACCGGCGGGATAAATTCGTCTGGAATTCTGAAGCTACCTAATATTTTGAGAATAGACCTGAGCCGCAACATGTTTTCGGGTTCTCTTCCAGTTGAAATTACTCATGTGTCAAGTTTGAAATTCTTGATCCTTGCTGACAACCAGTTTTCCGGTGCCATTCCACCGGAATTCGGAAACTTGTCAAGCCTACAAGCCCTCGACCTTTCTTTCAACAGGCTAACTGGATCAGTTCCTCCCACTCTTGGAAAGCTGAGCTCACTCTTATGGTTGATGCTAGCTAACAATTCACTAACAGGTGAAATTCCGCCTGAGTTGGGAAGTTGCACAAGCTTGTTATGGTTAAATCTTGCCAACAACCAGCTTTCCGGGAAAATACCGCCGGAATTGACGAATATCGGTAGCAACCCCACGCCTACTTTCGAATCGAATAAACGGGAAAGTAATCGGATTATTGCAGGATCAGGAGAGTGTTTGGCAATGAAAAGGTGGATTCCAGCGGACTACCCTCCTTTCAGTTTTGTGTATACCCTCCTCACAAGGAAGAGTTGCAGAAGCATATGGGATATGTTACTTCAAGGAAATGGCCTTTTCCAGATATGTGCACGCGGCTCATCAGTCCCGACCTTACAAATCTCCGGTTATGTTCAACTAAGTGGGAATCGTCTTTCAGGTGAGATCCCTGAGGATATCGGCAAGATGCAGAATTTCAGTATGTTGCATCTGGGCATCAATGAGTTCTATGGAAAACTACCTTCTCAGATTGGACAGATGCCTCTTGTAGTCTTGAACGTCTCCAGGAACAAACTTTCTGGTGAAATTCCTAAAGAAATCGGTGACATTACATGCCTACAAAAATTGGATTTGTCTTTCAATAATTTCTCTGGCACTTTCCCAGCGAGCTTGGGCAACTTAACTAGCCTGAACAAGTTCAACATTTCCTACAATCCATTAATCTCAGGCACAATTCCATCAACTGGGCAATTAGCAACTTTGGAGAAGGAGTCTTATCTCGGTGTCCCCCTCTTGCACCTTCCAGAATTTATGAGAAGTCCTGGAGCCAAGTCTCCTGAGAGAAAGGATGGGAGGCGCAAGAGGCCTACAAAGTTGGCTGGATTCTTGGTGTTCCTAGCTCTGATGTTGGCTTTCTTAATATTTGGGGCATTGTCACTCATAGTCTGCTCATTGGTGAAAGGCCCATCAGAATCACCAGGGTATCTTTTAGAGGAAACAAAATACAGGCATGATTTTGCATCAAGTTCTAGCTGTTCATCACCTTGGTTGTCAGACACTGTTAAGGTCATCCGCCTGGACAAAACGGCTTTCACACATGCCGACATTTTAAAAGCTACTGGCAACTTTTCTGAGGAGAGGATTATTGGGAAGGGAGGATTTGGCACAGTGTATCGAGGTTTATTGCCTGACGGTAGAGAAGTTGCAGTAAAAAAGCTTCAAAGAGAAGGAATAGAGGGTGAAAGGGAATTCAGAGCTGAAATGGAGGTTCTGAGTGGGAATGGCTTTGGTTGGCCACATCCAAACCTCGTGACACTTTATGGGTGGTGTCTGGATGGCTCACAGAAAATTCTGGTTTATGAGTACATGGAAGGTGGAAGCTTAGAGGATCTTGTATCAGACAGAATGAAGCTGACATGGAGGAGGAGAGTTGAAGTGGCCATTGATGTAGCTCGAGCACTAGTGTTTCTACACCATGAGTGTTTCCCTTCCATTGTGCACAGGGATGTGAAGGCCAGTAATGTCCTGCTTGACAAGGATGGGAAAGCAAGAGTCACAGACTTTGGTCTAGCTAGGTTTGTTGATGCTGGGGATAGCCATGTGAGCACGGTGGTGGCTGGGACAATTGGCTATGTTGCACCAGAATATGGGCAGACATGGCATGCCACTACCAAAGGTGATGTGTACAGTTTTGGGGTGCTGTCAATGGAGCTGGCTACTGGGAGGAGGGCTGTGGATGGAGGGGAAGAGAGTCTAGTCGAATGGGCGAGACGGGTGATGGGAATTGGGCAACATGGGTTAAGTAGATCAGTGATTCCAGTTGTGCTTTTGGGGTCCGGGTTGGCGGAGGGGGCAGAAGAGATGTGTGAACTACTTCGGATTGGAGTGAAGTGCACAGCTGAGTCACCACAGGCTAGACCAAACATGAAGGAGGTGCTGGCTATGTTGATAAAGATATCCGGTACTAGGGATGAATTCAATTCTGGCCCCTATCCTCCCTCCTTGTGATTTGTGGCCTAAAAAATCCAGGTTTTTTTAGAGGAAGTTTTCACAATTCTAGGATGTTTTACACAGTCTACATACATATAATACACATTGTTTTTCTTTCCTTCTACAAAATTCTTTTTGTACACAGACATTGATATCATTCATTCTGTTGAAGAATCACAATTTGGTTCTGCAATTTGAGCTCTGTTTTTTTCTGTTTCCCAGAAAAATCTTGGGTTAGCTAATCCCAGATCAACAAATCATCCATTTTGAAAAATAAATAGAATTGGAACAGGAAAAAAAAGTTTTAAAAGAATGTGAGTTGGAACTTGTAGAGCTGCAAAGATATTCTCAGTTCATGAACACTGCTCACGATCTGATTTTGTAGGGACCAAACTTTCTTGTTTCCTTTTTGTTTGGGAGAAAAGAAAAGAAAAGAAAAGAAAACTAATATTTGTTCTCCAGAAAGTAAAAGGGTGTTTTCGATCTCACTAGAGTCTCTGTGCAAACCAAAACCAAACCCTCATAACAAGCACTCTACGCCACCAAAGTGGAAAGCATAGCCAATATAAAAGAATAAAAACTCACAAAAATTGATATTGGAAAGAAACCCACAACTTGACTAAATGGGCCGTTCAACTAATCTTTTGGGCCTAGTGGCAGTGCAAACCCTCTTGATGTATTTCCTCTCAACGGTATAAATCTTTAAATATTTAAAAATAAAAAATAAAAAAGTCACTTATTTAAAGATTAAAAAAATTAAAATCCCGAGCAATAACTGTGAGATGATAAAAGCATGGAGCCAAGTATCATTTTTCATACATTTTCGTATGACTATTTGTCAAATGTGTTGTTAATTTAGATTCTGTTAAATTATTTTATCGAAACTCAGATTGACTTTAAAAAAAAAAAAAAGTAAAGAAACTATAGAGGGAGATGATAAAATTAAACTAGTGGAGCATGAAGATAACAATACAATCTCTATTCAAAAAGGGTTCTTAGAGCACTCTCATTGATTTTTTCTATTTTGTATTTTTTTTTTCAAATAGAGAATAATATGTCAAAATAAGGCTTCTATTGGATTATGTAAAATTAACTTAAAATACATATGAGTTAAAGTGTTCTCTACATTTAACAGGTATTATTCATCTATATAAACATTTTTTATTGGTTATTTCTTTTTCCTAATCTTTCTTTATATTTCTCACATTTACACTTTTATTTGTAAAACATGAAAACATTATAATATTATTAGAAAATTTTATTTTAATAAAAAGAAAAACAGTCATGTAAAATTCTTTTCAAAACATGATAAAAGGATAAAAAAAATTTAAAAAAAAAGGATGAATGAATTTTTTCCAAATTTATTTTATTTTTAATTTTTTATTGGCCTATTGATGTCATTTTGGCAACGGGAAGATATTGTGTTCACATTAATAATTGTCAAATATTGAAATATACGAGAATATTACAATTTTAATAGTAGTTGGAAAAATATTTAATATGAATAAAGGAAGAAGAAATAAGAAAATTTAAATGATATAAATAAACAATAGATAAGTCGATATATGGTGTATTGTAAAAGTTGACTAAAATAGAAAATTTGAATTTTGATGATATATTTTCAAGAACAAAATACAAAAATTTTTGGAAGTGCTCTTATTAAAATAAAAAATAAAAAAGAGAAAGGACTAAATTCAGAAACTTGTTTTGGTAATTAACCAAAAAATTCAAACAAGAAAAACATGTGAAATGTGGAAAGAATGGGAAACTAAACTTTCGAATAATTTATGGTCAATAAAATGACCACAAGACCCCTACATGGTCATTTCCAAATGACCAAATCTTCCTCAGAAGCAACCAATATTACTAGTACCCTGCTCTCACTCTGAGTCCTATCCTGATCTCAGTCGCTATGTTCCTCTTTCAAGTTCTCTAATCAATGAATTTTTTTCCATCCGTTTTAGCTTAAGAGTCCAAGACCCTACGCCAAGCTTGTTTGCATTTTTCGTTTCCAACATAGAAATGTTTGACTTACACATAAATCTTGTACGATAAAAAGCTTACAGTTAGATTATTTTAAACAACGTTAGCGTTTAAACTTTCTTGTGTAAGATTTATATCATGTAGACCTAACAGTACTTCAATTTGTAATCACACATCTACTAGTTTTTTTCCAGATTATTTGATATGAGTGTTAATGTAACACCCCGCTCCTTTTTCTGTTGTAAGCAAATTTCAAAGACGGAACTTATTACAAGGAGGAGAGGATGTAACAATCCGCCCCTTCTCTCTAACGACTACGAGTCTCGTTATGCATGCCGAATCTCGATGGCATGTTTTAAAGATATTATGTGATTTTTAAAGCTAACTCAGTATTTTAAAGTCACAAGTATTTTAAATGGGATGTTCCTTGTGTTATTTAACTAAGCTTGATTTTAAGTAAGATAATTATAATATTTTTGAAGTAATTCTTCTATATACAGTCGTTGCATACAACTAGTGTGCAATCGATGATGCCACATCAGATTAAAAAAAAAAAACATATAAGAAGAAAAAAAGCTCGCCAAAAACCGAAATAAGAAAGAAAGAAAGAAAGAAAGGAAAGAAAGAGATACAGAGAAAGAAAGAAAAAAGATAAGCAGTGCTCGGCATCGTTTGCACCTTCGTCTTCCCGCTCGTCTGGTTTTCAGTTGCGTGTTCATGTTAGTCGTCGTCTTCCTGCTCATCTGATCTAGGGAATTGCCACCCACATTGCTTCTGAGTAATGTAAGAAAGCAGAAAGTAAGGATTACTGGGTCGAGAGTATCATCACGATAATACAAGCCCCAGAAAGAAGAACGATAGAAACGATAGACACGAAAAAAGCAATAAAAGAATATTAACTCTCTTCTACTACCCCGTTTGGATCTAACTCCACGTGCTCCCAAGTAAACGGCTTAAACGAAACACAAAGTAAAACGAGAAAAACAACAATTAAGCATTGATAATAATTGAAAAAAAAATATAAAAATAAAACCCAGAACATAAAATACATCAGAACCAAACCAATTTGCAATCTTGGTGAAGACGGAAGCACAAACGAGTCGCAGAGAGAGTTGTTTCTTTCACTAGCAACGAGTCATGATGAGTTCACCAAGAAAAGGAAAACAAAACCCAAGAAACGGGGCCAGCCTACAAAGTCGATTTCTCCTATATATTACTTTCCTACTCGTTTTCTGTCCGGGTCCATAAACGAATGCAATTTGGATTTTTGTGGGAAGTGGGAATTTTAGAGAATCTGCTTCACACTACCGGGAGAAAAAGAATGATAGAGAAAGGAACAGGGGCACTGAGATGGAGAGAGAAGAATATTTAATGGCAGCATTTTCCCCTTTTTCTTTATTTAATGAAGAGTCTTCAAGGGAGAGAAACATAGAGATGAAGGGAAATGGAGAGACGTCTCGGCGAAATGGAAGGTCTTCATGGAGAGAAACATAGAGAGGGGAGGGAAATGAAAGGAAACCAATTCTTCGAAAGAGAGAAACAGAGAGGGAGGGAAATGGAATGAGAGAGAGTCAGAGATCTGGGAATATGCAAAGAGAGGAAAATGGTGCCTTTTAATTTTTCCACATTAGACTCATTTGCCCCGCACTTGCACCAGGCGACTACCTATAGCTTTTTTTTTTGGAAGAGTTTCAAAAATATTATAATTGTAGAAAATCATTTTATCTAAATAATTTTAGTTATTTAAAATATTATAGGATTTAAATTATGTTTAAAACTCTAACTAATTAGATGGTTTTATTCTCTTAAAGATATTAAGCAAGATTCATCATTTTATTAATGATGAAGAAATATTATTTTATATAAAATAAAATTTAGTTTAAATAATATTATATCTTAATTCTTCTTAGTGCTTTTAATTAAGTTAATGTTTACGCATTTTCAAATCAATATTTAAAGCTCACTATTAGATCGTTTTGAAGACTCCCGAGTTAAAGGGTTAGGATTAAAACCCAGGGCCCTCTCTCTTTCTCCCTCACTTTTCCCTTTTCCTCTCTCTCCTCCCTCTCCCTTTAGCTTACGCCGCACGCACCCCCTCCCTCCTAGCCAAATATCCTTTAGCCCAGCCCGACGCCGCCGTGCCTCACAACCATACTGGCAACCAAGCCAACCACCACTGAGCTCCCCCACGCATAGCTCCCTCTCTCCTCTCTCTCCTCCTGTAGTAACCCAACCAAAATGGGTTTCACCCATTTTTCTCCCCCTGATGCCCCGTACGTGGCCACCACACCGCCACCAACGACCTTTCCTCTCACCGGCGACGCTTCCACTCTCCAAGCCCAGCCTCCCTCTCCGTCGCATGCATGCACACTACCCATAGATGGGTCTCACACGGCTTCACCACCACCGACGGCTCTAACGCCACCGTGCTCTGGTTCTAGCCTCACCGAGCACCTTCCTTGACCACCACGACTCCTCCTCGAGCTCCTCCGTGCCAGCCAAGCTCTCCACCTCTCTCTCTCTCTCTCTCTCTCTCTCTCTCTCCCCTGGCTCCTCTTTACCAATTTGGCCTAGATCCGCCGCCGTGCCACCTTACTGACGCCACCACTAGCTCCACCTCACCTCCCTCATCTCCTCTATGGCCAGCCAACGACCAACTGAGCTCCTCCTCTATTTTCCTTATTTGAGACACACGAATTCCATTTGGAAACCCACGGCTCCGCCGTGCTCTGCCACCCCAGCCACCATGAGACCACCCTCAACCTCCTTTGACCTCCCTTAGCCTAGCCCTAAGCCCAAACTGCCACTTTAAGTGGTGAACAGTCACCATACACGGTGGACAGCCACTATACGTGGCTAACCGCCACTGTACACGACCTTAGCCGCCACCCACGGACTCCCCACCATGTTGGCCTCCCTCTCATAGCCCAAATCCACCCACTAGAATCCTAGATCCGGTCCTCGAAATAGTCTCGTTGTAAGGTCACGGTAGTAACCGCTACCACCTAAGCTAGTGGCTTCCGACGCCACTGGCCATGCCTGACAGCGAGCAGCGCACGGGTTATTTCGTCGATGGTATAACTCTCTTTCCCTTTATCTTCGTTATTATGTTAATTAGTTTGTTAGGTTGTGGACTGTGCTGTTAGTAATTATGGAGTCTGTTGTGTAGTGAAGTGTTGGGTATATCTATCTACTGTGCTGTGAAGTGTTGTGGACTGTGCTGTGAAGTGTGGGTGTGAAGTGTGTGTTGTAGTAGTGATGTGGCGTAGTGTGTGAAGGGAGTACAAATGGAGTGTACTCCATGTGATAGAGTGATGCACCATATGGTGTGTATGCCGTAATGGTGACGTGGCGTAGCTTGTATAAAGGGAGTACATGTGGAGTGTACTCCATGAGGTGAAGCGATACACCCTGTGGCGTGTCGCAAAGAAAATGATGGTTGCATAATTGATGAGCATAGAGCGTGAATGGTAGTGTCAGAAACTGTGGAATGATATCCTGCAGTAGCTGTGATGTGGCCTATAGTTTGAGGTGATAGGTGTCAACATGTAGTTGACTTATGGCTTGGAGTATATGTGAAGTGACATGATAGTATCAGAGTAGCGCAGCGGAAACATGATGGGGGGAATGTCACGAAATGACGTGGTTAAACAAGAAGTTGTGCTTGTGATGGGTGAGGACTTAGTGTAAGAATGACGCAACAGGAACGTGACGAGATGTCACGATGTGATAGGAATATGTGGGGACCGTACTCATGATGAGTTAGGAGTTGGCGTAGAAATGTCGTAGCGGGATGTCAGGTGACGTGACAAGGTCACGATGTAACTTGAGAGTAGTCTCGAGTTATATGACGTGACATAAAGTGTAGTTATGAATGGAGTCTTGTTGTGTTAAGTGTTGGGATAAACTATCAAGAGGGATGAGTAGCATGAAGAGTCATGCTAGCCGGGTTAAGAGAATGTTGGTATTGGAGTATGAGCTTGTTTATACAAGCAGGTGATCAACGTATTATATGTTGATTTTAAGTGATAAGGAGGTAGGGTACCTGTGTAATCTGGACATGTACCGGACGGATTCACTATATGTAATGGGTAATATGTCCTAAGCATGGTTACACGGTACTTAAGTCTTAGGGTTGGCTTAAAGCCGTGTGGCGTGTATGGATGGAAATGAGGATTTAGTGTGAGCTAAGATGCATGAAGGTAGTGATGGATATACTGTTTAGGATTGAGATGCGTGACTCCGTCAGTCGGAATCATGCGTCGGAATGCGGTCAATAGGAAGAGTAAGACAAAGGTCTTAGTGTCTGAATCCTAAGGTGAATTGTGGAGGTTCACTTTAATGGATGAGTACTCGAGGTAAGACCTTGAGTTTGGAAGAGGTAGTGACCATAAGTAGATCCTAAAGGTTTTAGCATACTAAGGGACGCGTAAGAGCACGTGATAGAAGGAGAGTATTCCAAGTGAAGTGTAGTTCTATTCTAAGTTTAGTTGCTTATGCACTAGATAAAGAATAACGCTAAGGTTTTGTGTATGCATGTAAGTTGTCATCTGACACGCACATGAATGGACTACATGATGTGAAAGTAGCATGAAGTCTAGGTAAGTATTATGTTCATACTCTTCTAGAATTTTCTAAAAGATATGAAATGAAAATGAAATGTTTTTCCTTTACAATGCTTTACGAAACGAAAGGAAACGATGTTTTAGAAAAAGCATGCTAAGTGTTCAAGGTATACGTATGTATGGCCTTTCTTGGCAGCCCATTTTTATACAACCAAAGTATTAATTGTATGCATATGAATGGATGATTATACGCAGTATGTGTTGTATGTATTTTCACGAAATAAGATGTGAGACTTATGCCTTATGCTTTAACTGATGCTTGAAATGACACGAAAGTGTTTTAAACGTCCCTATGAATTGATGTTAAAATGCCCCTATGAACAGATGCTTTATGGATGCCATGAAAGATGATGTTTAAGCTCATGCTTTCAAATGACGTTTTCTATAAATGAATTGTTAAATGAAAAGGACTGAAAAGGAAAAGACTAAAAAGATTGAAAGGAAATGAACGTTTAATGTATGAATATACGTAACAGCCATATGAATGAAAAAGATATCAAAGGAATGGGCAGATCGTAATGACGGGTAAGTAGTACTGATAGTGCACCTAATGCTACCCCCTGACTGAAAGAGATTCCTAACCCATGGCCACGGGCGGAATCCAAGTCCAACAGAAGACCGCTAACCTCAACACACAGGGCATAACAATGTGTACCAGCCAAATAAAGTGATAAAAAAGAATGTATAAATGCATCGAACTCTTTAAGAAATGAAGGCACTGACGGGAAATGTTTTACTAAAGAAAACCATTTAAAAAAAAAAACTCCGCCTAGTGATGTTTTCAAATGATTGTATGCCTCATGTACGTATATGTATGGAATGATGAATGCATAAATGAAAACTTATGTTATTATATTTTAACTGTATGAAGTAATATTTACTAAGTAATATTTACTGAGTATTCGACTCATTTTAGTTTTTATGTGTGCCCCTTCCCCCGACAGGAACTAAATGAGCAGTACACGTCAGGACAGACAAGGCCCAAAGGGAAGAGTACGGAAGTCTAGGCATGAGAGTTTTAACTGTATGAGAGGCCTTTTTATTTTAAGATTTGTATTTTTCGCTGTAAACTTCTTTTATTCTCAAAGCACATTTTATTTTATAACGTAGAGTCTTGTACCCTGGGTATAGAAGTAAAAAATTTTAAAATGAATTGTAGTTCTTGTCGCTCTTTCTTAAAATCATTTTATAAAAAAGTCACACCACAAGGACATGCGTTACAGTTAATACTCTAAAAATCGTACAACAGGCAGGAATAGGAGAAAGAGTCAATCCCGGTCTACTGAGATGACTTGGGCCTTGATTAGTGTTGTTAGGAGCCCCCGACAGTGTGTCGGTTCATACATCCATGGCAGTGGATAGAACATAAATTCAGAGAGATAAAGAGATATGGACACATGGGTTTACATGATTCGACATAATGCCTACATCCACCGGCGTTCAGGGAGGAGAAATCCATTATAATATTCTTGTTTATAGTCTCTCATGGTCTCTCATTCCTTACTGTACAATGATGGCTTCAGATACATTTACTGGAGAAAAACCATCTCCTTGTCCAGAGGTTGAAGGAAAAGTTGAAAAAGGAAAACTGAAGAAGAAGAAGAAGATCCCTCTGGAAGTCATCTGGGCCTCTCCTTTTCAGGTGACCTCTCTACCCGCGTGCCCCTGCAGGGATAAGGCCGGTTTGCTTTGCGTGCCCGACAACTTCTCCTTTACTCCCTGACCCCTGATAGCCCCATGCTTCCTGTCGTCCCTTTCCCCTAACAGCCCACTCTACTCCTTGACACCCCTGCTGCCCCCTGAACCTCCATGCTCCCCTTAGCTCTCTAACATCCCCGCCTTACTTCCTGACTCCCTAACTTCCCCTAGTTACTAATCTGGTGGGTTGGGCCCAATCCTTGGGCGCTGATATTTTGACCTCTCTCACATTACCACGCAATTTTTAAGAGCAATTTGCCCTAGATGGACGGCGTCGAGAGTCCACTACCTCCTGCGATGCATGGCGCTCACGTCTCCCGTCAACGGTGGACACTGTAATGGGACAAAAACTGTCGGCAGGCCACATGGCAGCTACTGGTAGTAGCAACAGACTTGGGTTGAGGGGCCAGGAGCCCCCAGGTCGCTAACCGCTGCAAACAAGCAGCGACGTCGTGCTTAGCGTGCTCCTTCTTCATGGGAGGTTCTCGGCTAGGGACAGAAACTCCCGGCGGCCCAAGTGGTGGCTGCCGGAGAGTCAGAAGGGCTACGGTGGCCAACCGTGAGCCCCTTGAGGGTGTTGGGCAACGTTTAGACGTTGTCCGTCGTGCACAGCCTGCACCTCCAATGACTTCCACAGTCGCAATAGAGAATGTCGGCGGCTCGGAGTGCTTGCCGGTGGTGTCACGGCGTTGGACAAGGCTGCCCACGGGTGCAAGGAATGTGTGCACCCGTCAGGTTGCCATGCATGGCACTATTCACAGTGCCATGCATTGTCTCTACGTGCGCGACACTATGCACTTATCCTTGTGCGACACATGTGCATGCAGACCACTGTGCACTTATGTGCACAGTAATTGCTTGCTAGAACATGTGCCTTGAGCATAGACTACACTCCCCCAAGTCGAGAAGACGAGTGGCCTGAGCATTTAAACTGCAAGCGCTAGTTTTGCCATAGCGTCACTAATAAAAAAAAAAGCAGAATAGCTGGGTGTACTTATCTGGATTAAGCTCCGCTTGTTTATTTGGAGATTATTCAACGCACCAGAAAATCGTCATTCTTCTACCGCTCCGCTTGTTTATTTGGAGATTATTCAACGCACCAGAAAATCGTCATTCTTCTACCTTCGGCTTAGAAAGTGATCAGATCCTATAGACGGCGCCATTATTAATACTCTAAAAATCGCATAACAGGGCGGAATGTGAGAAAGAGTCGTTCCCGGCCCACTAGGGCGACTTAGGCCTTGATTGGTGTTGTTAGGAGTGCAGTGTTTCGCTGTGGCTGTACGGTGTCGGTACGTACGTCCATGGTAGTACATGGATAGAACATAAGTGCAGAGAGATAAAGAAAGATGGACACATGAGTTTATGTGATTCGACATAATGTCTACTTTCATGGGCGTTTGGGGAGGAGAAATTCAATATAATATTCTTATTTACAGTCTCTTATGGTTTCTCATTACTCACTGTACAATAGTGGCTTCGGATATATTTATTGGAGAAAAATCAGTTCCTTGTCCAGAGGTTGAAGGAGAAGTCGAAGAAGGAAAATTGAAGAAGAAGAAGATTCATTTGGAAGTTGTTTGGGCCTCCCCTTTCTAGGTGACCTCTTTATCCGTGTGCCCCCTGCAGGGGTAAGGCCGGTCTGCTTCGCACGCCCAACAACTTCTCCTTTACTCTCTGACCCCTGACAGCCCCATGCTTCCTGCTGTCCCTTTCCCCTGACAGCCCACCCTACTCCCTGACACCCCTACTGCCCCCTAAACCTCCCTGCTCCCCTTAGCTCCCTGATACCCCCACCTTACTCCCTGACTCTCCCCTAGCTACTAACCTGGTGGGCTAGGCCTGGCCCTTGGGCCTTGATATTTTTACCCCCCTCACAATGAAAAATGCTTAGTTTGATCTTAAAAAATTTGAACATCAATATGTAATGAAAAATGTAAAGGTGGTGCATAACTTCAACCATAATTGTTCAAAAAAAGTCTGAAAATTCCAAATAAAAAGAACTCATTTAGATTTTGGAAAAAAAAAAAAAAATCTTCTAATCTATTCAATCCTCATAAATAGAGCACATGAGCTTTAGATCGTTCCATCTATATATTTTTTTAATTCTTCTACTCATCATCCTTACACCACACACTTGTATGCTAAGGAAAAAAATTAAAAAGATAAAAAATAAAAGTAAATGTGTGGTGTAGAGATGATGAGTAGAATTTTTCATTTTTTTTATAGTAACGATGCACTTCTAAGTACATGCTTGAGATTGCAAGAGATACAACTAATTGCCGAGAATAGACTAGGAGTGTAATTAGTCCGGTCCAGTCACAGACAGTGGACCGGACCGTTAACTATCGGTTCGGTCAATCCAATTGGTTCGATTCGGTTCGATGAACATTTTTCCCTCTTTCTTTTTTTGGAAGATAAATTAATACAAAAAAATTAATTAAATTAATAAAATTAAAATTAAATGAGTTCTTTAATGTGGATTATATAACTAACTCATTAAAAAAATAATTAATTATAATTATATTTATGATGGTCATAGTTACTAATTAACTTAGTATTTTAGTATTCATAATGACCTATATTAAAATTCTAACATTTTATATATGGTTAATGAATATTAAATAATTTCATTAGCCATACATGCTTACTTGTAACTTAGGTATCTTAAAAAAAGTTATCTAATTACTTTAATTAGGCGAAAATAGTATAGTATGTATCTACATATAATAATAATATATATTATTAAATGATTTTTTATATGATATATTAGTTAATTGATAGCATATATTATTGTACATTTTATATGGTCAATGATTATAAATTAGATGAAAATTATATAATTAACTTATACAACTACTATATTAAATAATATATTATATAAAAAAATATTTTAAAAAATTTATGCAAATATTTTAGTCTAATTCGGTTCGATCCGGTCCAAAAAACCACAAATTGAAACCGGACTAAAAACTGAATTTCTCATACACAATAGACTGAGACCAACCAACATAATTTTCGAACCCATCCGATCGGTTTTTCCTGTCCAGACCGAAAATCTATCACCCCTAGAAATGGTACTTGTATCTATCCAATATCACCCGTAACTTTATTTTAAGTAAATGCGTTAATATTATATGCAGAATCCCACTCACGTAAAGATCAACACAAGACAAGAATCATTGTGATGATAATCTTTCTATAACAGCCACTTATTTCTATAACAATAATCATTTTGCTTATAATTGGGTACTTTAATTAAAAGTTAGCAAACATGAATTCTTTACAAATGGAATACCATTAGCCATTCAAGTCCACTGCTATCATGTTTATATTTGAATGGATAAAGGACAACCTCATAATCCCATCCTACAAAGATGATAGATATGAGATTTCTTTTCCATTAATTCATGACCAAAATACAAGTACTTCCTGAGTTGCATGCCCATTGAGCGTACGTGGGGCTGCAGGCTTGTTAATTGAATTAACAAATTTCTTATATGGTGAATCAAATATGCTATATATATATATATATATATATATATATATATGGCCTCTATTAATTTTCTTAGGGCTAATTATAAATTTGTATATGGATTTTCACGTTTTTAAAATTCAAAATTTTATTTTTCAACTTTTTTAAAACTGATATATGAATTTCAATGAACTTGTAATCAGGTACCTCCATTAAAATTAATGGCAGAATTGATACATACGTGGCATCGGTATGCCGCGTGTCATTCTATGATTGATTGATGTGGATATTGATTCCACGTGTCAACCAATTAAAGACTGACATGTGGTGTCTCGTTAGTTTTCTAATTAAAAATTGACATAGATATTGTGAATTTTTTGAAATTCATATTAATTATGAAAAAATTAAAAATTAAAATCTCGAATTGCAAAATTATAAAAAACTAAAATACGTACTATTTTGGGATTAACTCATTTTCCTGAGACCTGCCTTTATCAGGAATCCCTGTCCAAAGAATATGCTGTTCATGTTTAGAAAGTGCTGTAGATGAAACTCAAGTTTTGAGATGTGGACCCTCTAGCAGGAGATGATTCATGGACACGACATGTTTGGATCTTCCTCCATTTCCACCAACAGCGCGCCAACGACTAGACAAAGTTGTATGGGATATTGTAGGTGAATCCTCTCAAAGTATATCTGTGAATGAGTACTGAAATACCTGAATCATTTCTGGAGTCATTGCATCCTATCCTCTCTCTCTCTCTCTCTCTCTCTCTCTCAAAAAGCAAGAAGTCTATAATTCTGTCTCCCCATTCATATAAATATATATATATATAATATTCTAAACACGATAATTTTATTATAAAAAAATTTATTTATTATCATTTTTATGATCATTATTTTTTCAACATCTTGATTTGATATCATACGAGTGATAAATAAATAAAACATAATAAATAGTCTTGTATAATTTAATATCATATCACGAGATGATTAGATGAGATAAAGGCCAAATAGAAAAAAAAAATGCTGAACAGATAAAAGTATATAAAAGGATGGGTTAGTTTGAGCTAATTACAAATTTTCAAAATGGTAAGCTCTAATTCACAAGATGGCATGAAGAAAGGATGTTGCAATACTGGAATATTAATTACAAGTACTCAAGCAAAGCGTTTGGATTGAGGACATGAAGTTCACATGATGATCAGCTCCAAATCGGCATCCTAACCTACTCCGATCCTGAAAATTAACTCTCCAAATTATAGATTCTTGCTATATAAGAGAAATATTTTGATCACAAAAATGAAAGGAAGAAATAGAGAAACATTAATAAACGAAGAAAGTTTAGGAAAATGTAGGCCAATATCCCTTAATTAGTCTGCTTGAAAAACTTATAAGTACTACTGATCACTATTAGTACTAAGTCTCTTCCTTATCGTTATTTGGATTAAACAGACTTAATTCTTTCAGTTGTTGATCACATGAACGAATCTTAGAGAGAGAGAGAGATAGAGAGAGAGAGAGAAGGATAAAGATGCAGGCAGTAAAATAGTCAACATGCAGCATGCTGATGATGGGTGTCACAAACACATCAACATGACCACATGAATCCAGACCTTATTTCCATGGTGTATATGATCTCTTTGTTAGTGATACTGTGGATCGATATGGAAACACTGGCCTGCAGTACATGATGATGCCGTAAGCTAGCTGTCCACGTAGGAATTCCAATTTCTGGTCGCTGGGATACATCACGCCATAATCTCCATTATATATGTTGTTTGCATATATATATATATATATATATATATATATATATATATATATGAGTTTTACTACACAACCTCTACCACACTTCACACTTCACATTTTTTTAAATTTTTAAATTTTTTAATATTTTTTTTAAATTTTTTTTGAGTTTATTCTTTTTAAATTATTTGAAATTTTCTATTCATTATTCATATAATAAATATTTGATAAAAGAAAAAAATAATAAATTTTTTAAAAAAAAATGGAGTGTGGAGTGTAAAGAGGTTGTGAAGATTTATTATATATATATCGAATCTACAATCCACAGGGAAGCTGCAAAAGCACATGATCGAGTACTATCTTTTTGGAATTGGTTCTTCAAATATTCATGGTAATCAGCAACTAAATTTGGAGGCAGACCAGATCAGGATGAATCCAGATTGCATGCCAAATAAGAACAAAACTACAAGATTTTGAGGATTACTATATAATATTAATTAATTAAAGGTACTTCAAATGTTCATGATTATTTCGTATCCATTTCCGGGTTATGGATCAGATGTTGCCTATATGCCTAGAAAAAGCTAGGGTTTGCAGGGCGGATGAGCAAGTGATTTCAAGTCATGGATGAAAATTAAAGATGGGAGACATCTTTTTCATACTTCACATGATAATTACTGTACATGTTCTAAGGACACACTCAAGTGCTTCTCCACTATATATCCCCATCAATGTATTCTGGTCAGGAAAAAGAAACATTTAAAAAAAAGAAAAGAAAAAGAAAGATATGGAAAAAGGCCCATCAAAATCTGATCTCTATAAAACGTGGACATGCATGAGCTCAGCTAAAGCATAAGATCAGAAACTAAATATAGGAGATGGAGAACTCTTATGGGTATCCAAGAAAAGCAAAGAATGATGTTTCTCTTCAAGAACTCAGAGATAGGCTTGCTGAGTTTGCTCAAGTAAGAGGATGGGATCAGTATCACAGTCCTAGAAATCTCCTTTTAGCACTTGTAAGCTAGCTAGCTGCAGCTTTATTCCCTTTTCTATCTAATTTCTTTTTTGTTTTGATCATTGATTTGATGAATATTTCTATATATTATATATAAGTTAATTTGTGCAGGTGGGAGAGGTGGGAGAGCTGTCTGAAATATTCCAATGGAAGGGAGAAGTAGCAAGAGGACTACCAAACTGGAGTCCCGATGACAAGGAGCATTTAGAAGAAGAGCTCTCGGATGTTCTGCTCTATCTAATACGTCTTGCTGATGTTTGTGGGCTTGATCTTGGCCAAGCAGCACTGACAAAAATAGTCAAGAATGCTAGAAAGTACCCAATTGTTAACCAAACAGCAACTTAATTACATATATATTGCTGTACCTCCAACCCCTAGCGAGCTAGCTAGCTTATAATAATTCCATCCGCCCTTGTGGTTTTTCTATATATATATATATATATATATCATGAAAACTCGTTTCCAGAGTACTGTTTTAATTCCCTAATCTTTTATGTAAGTTTAAGTACTTGTAAGAGAAAACGGTGCCTGCATGCCGCCCAAGTACTACGTACTGTTTTGTACTTTGTCATGTATGAGATCATCTTTGATCGATCTCTTTAATGAAAGTTGTTTTGTACTTTGTCATGTATGAGATCATCTTTGATCGATCTCTTTAATGAAAGCTAGTACTTCTTGTTCAACTGCTAATTCTAATTCTAGTACGTGTTGTATAGTTTGAAGATATAACTGTGAACATGTTTAACGAATGCTACCAACAAGGACAACTACGTAATTCATCATGTCACTAGTAGTACTATATATTTATATCTATCGTGGGCTTCGAGATGCACCATATATACTAATTTATCTTATAAAAAATATGATATTAATTTATAAGAAATGATATTTGCGACAGAAACAACCATTTTGAATGGATTCATTCTTGTCGCAAATATATATCTAACAAAAAATAAGCATTTTTTTATGTAGTAGTTATATATATATATATAGTGGTCTTTTAAAAAAAGATCTTATTTTGCTAGCATTCGGGTTAATTTGGGTATATTAATACTACATGATCATCGAGTTAATTAATAATTCATGCTAGCTAGCTTAATGGTGAATCCATGATTTCTTCAGGCTCTATTAATTATGATCAGGAACGTCCTTTGATTTCTTCAACTATATTAATATTATATAATATGATAGCTAGCTAGCTAGCTAGATATGACTGAAAATCATGAAATACAATGGGCCAGGTAATTGGAACAATATTATGATCATGGCTAGCTAGGGGCTAATTTGATTATAAGCTTGATTAATGTGTATATTTGATGACCATCATTGACCAAGTCTTTTATAATAATAATTTTGCAAATTTGGAGCTCTACTCTTCCAATATTCCTCTCCCATCACACAATTTTTCGAAGTTTAAATTTAGGCGCTTGATCTGCATGTATACTAGTTTATTTGTGTATATATATATATACAAATAATGATTTTTGTTTTGGGAGCCTAGTAATTTTAACTCAATTTTATTGTATCATGCATGCATCAATCACTTTCTTTCCAGAAGTGTTACGATCACAAAAACATTTCATAAAAATAAACTTATAATATAAACTGATATGATTTCATATCATCTGTTAGATCTACTTTATAATAAAAGTAACTTTTCAATTTGACGTATAATATCAAACAACATCAATTTGTGAATATATTTTTGTAACAATATCTCTTTGTAACTAAAACTAATTAACCACTGATTGCAAGATATATATATATATATATATATATACACATTCTCCATATCTACTATATTATAAGAGTAATGTTACTCATCATCCCAACTTCCATCATCCGATAATGTGGCATTAGGTGATTGAAAATTATTTATTACAGTTCACTTGTAAACCTATCATCTAATGTCAAATCATGGGAGGATGATGAAAGTTGTGATGATGAATAGATTTTTTCATATTATAATAAGTGGCTATCTAACTGTGAATAGTAACTTTTGTTGTTTTCCTATTAACTTTTCTTGTTTTTCCGTTAAATCTTGTTTTACCAAAAGACCCTTAAAACCCTTGACCATTTGACATGCAGCTCATTTGTAGAATTTAATAAATGATCATGTTTTACCAAAAGGTTCTTAAGATCTTTGACCAACTATATTATAAGAGTAATGTTACTCATCATTCCAACTTCCATCATTCGATAATGTAGCATTAGGTGATTGAAAATTATTTATTACAGTTCACTTGTAAACCTATCATCTAATGTCACATCATGGGAGGATGATGGAAGTTGTGATGATGAATAGATTTTTTCATATTATAATAAGTGGTTATCTAACTGTGAATAATAACTTTTGTTGTTTTCCCGTTAACTTTTCTTGTTTTTCCGTTAAGTCATGTTTTACTAAAAGACTCTTAAAACTCTTGATCATTTGACGTATAGCTCATTTGTAGAATTTAATGAATGATCTTGTTTTACCAAAAGGTCCTTAAGATCTTTGACCATTTGATGTGTAGCTCGTTTGTAAAATTTAATAAAAGATCATGTTTTACCTAAAAGCCCTTAATAGTCCCCACAGTTAGATACTTTGCTAAAGTTTAGATTTTTTTTAATCTTGATTTTTTTTCTTTCTTTAACCTTGCATTTTCTTCACTTTTTTTTCTTTATTTATTTAAATCATTATGTCAAGTGCATCCCAGGGCTAACGCACCCGGAGCCATTCCCTATTGTGTGTTATATAATATATATATATATATATATATATATATATATATAATATGCAAGGAGTATTGGTCTCATGTACACGTGGTGGGATGCTTAGCTGGAGCACTTGCTGGGAACTGATCATCAATAATTTGTAAACTAGGAGTTTGTATGTTGACCAACGAAATGGCCGGTTGATCCATCGCTAGTGTAACTTAAATTAAGAATGATAACAAGATTTTCGTGTTTTTTTTTTTTTTTTTTTTTTTTTTTTTTTTTTTTTTTTTTTCCTTTGGTTGACGTAATTACGTACGTACATCCTGATCTTCAAATTAAAATCAATTATTATTATCTGCATGCATCATAAGTATTCTTCTTCTTATTATTAATATTCGTGCTTTAATTGGTGATTACATGCAATGCAACTTCAATAACACTGACGTACAGTACCTAATATATATATATATATATATATATATACACATACACGACACAGTACTAATTATTAACTTGTTTAGTTCATATGCTGATGTGGTACCCTTATCAAAATTAGGGAAAAAATTTATACACGAGTGATTTAAAATGTGCAAGTCTCGTACACTCTCTCTAAAAAAAGTCGGAAAAATCTACGACCTACATGAAACATTTTCATGGCTGGTGGACTCATGAATTTTCTTTAAACAGAGTACGTGTAACTTGAACAACTTAAAACTGCATAAAGCATTACTCTAAAATTAGCTCAGACTCCTGCTATAGGAAGAAAGAAACATTAAGCGAAAGTAAGTTTAGGAAAAAGGCCTTTGATCTTCTGCTTGAAAAACTAATTCGCAGTTCGCAGAATTTGTATATATAATGATAGGTAGGCGAGAATTAGGAAGTTTCATATATATAAGATGTGAATTGAAAACCTTTGTTGCTCAGAACAAGCAACTTGTCGTTTATTTTTATTTTTATTTTTGTTTTGGTTTTTCAACAAACAAATTGATTCACCTGTTGACAAACAGATGATCATGTGAGTGGTGACCATTTGAAATGGGCCTGATCACTTAATTTCACGCACGCGTCATTCCTCCACAATCAAAAATAATATCCGGATTATTAAGTGACGTCCATGTGACCAAGTTTTTGCGGCTTCGTGCGTGGTTTTTTCGCTAAACTTTGGATTTCACCAGATCAAAACAAAAAAGGGTCCTAAATGCATGGATTTCACGACGTGAAAAACAGATGAAATTTCTCTTTTCTTTTCTTTTGTGGAAGGTGATAATGATTGCACTATTTGTACTCAAAGATCGAGCAAGTAGTGCTTGGTGATCATCTAGGCTAGAAGCTCTAAATTTCTGTTCTCTCAACTATATATATGTGTCATGTGCGGGTGTGTGTGTACACGATTAAGATCAAAGGCGAGCTAGAGGATGAGTACGTACGTAGCTACGTACCCAATTCAAAACCTGTAGGTAGGATTAGTGGGATGCAGCATGCTTGCCTAAAGCTGGGCGGTCCAAGGGCCATATATAGGGGTGATCGATATACAGGAACGCGAGACACGGGACAGTGATGATCGATGAAGTATGTCGGTTGATCACGACGACAAAGCACTGCATGGCATTCTAATAATTTGTATAGTCTCAATTATATATGGTATATATAGTACAACGTACAATAATTATAAGCCATGTAAAGGGGTGCTTGCCACTATCTATCCCCACTAGAAGATATTCAATCGATCGGATCATGTGCTATATATTCGAGCCTAAGATCAATTGACCTATTTAGATCTACAATTTATATATTTTAAAACAAGATGTAGTGTAAATTAATGTAATTCTAAGGGGTGTAATCACCAAACGGTATACTCCTTGGAATGACACAATCTCCATCGTAATGATTTTCATGGGGGTGATGGTAGAGGAAGTGTCAAGAGACAACTTTTTGATTTAGTCAAAATGTTGCATCACTTGTTAATGGTTGTGGCATTTGCCAACTATTGCATTACCAATGGCTGTGCCTTGCCAACCAGTGTCTCATGGCCTATAGATAGGGGTCATTGGTGCATATTAAAGGTACTCAATTCACTTTGTTCACACCAACTTGTGGGACAAATACTCTTACCGGTGTGTTACCATATTGGTGAAATTTTATTCAAACTTTGTTCATATTATTCTACAATAGTATCAAGAGCTTGACATGGCAAATGGAATTCTTTTGCGCATTGAGAAAACGATCAATAGACAAGTGCTTTGTTTGGCAATCACACTTGCATATTATAATCATCTTCGGAGGCTTTCAAATCCTAGAGAAAAACTCTTCCAAATTACAGTGGGAGGCCTAGAGTATATTAGAAATCTACAAAATCTTGTAAGTTGTTATTATTTTGAAGAGAATTATTGGCATATTTTTACACAGAAATAGTGCAATTTTTCTACACCCACTGTTACTGTTCAGGGGGGTCGCCAGAGTTCCTCACCGTTACTGGAGTTCGTGGATGTCGGGAACACGTCAAAATCATCAACACGAGTCACCATATCACCAGATGGAAGTGAAGACAAAACACTATAAGAAATAAGCCTATTTCTGGCAATCAAAGTTGCCAAAAATTCTCTCAAAACACACCGCAATTGATCAATTATGGCTAAAATAGGCTGCCATCAAGTCACCGCTTCTAAAGAGCCAAGTAAGAATTTTTCTACCGACTTTTGAAATTGACGAAAATATTTCTATTTTCCGACGATTAAACTAGCAGGAAATAAGATAAATGATCGCCAGAAAAAAAGTTTGCCAACATTTTGTAATTAGTCGTTAAACTATATTTTCGGCGATTCTTAGGCACTGGAAATAATCTATTCAACATTTGCAGCGACACATATTCGCCACAAATATTTCCTATACATTAAGGGCGATACTCACCTTTCGTCGCTAATACATATGGCTTTTGCGATGATAGTACCATTGCTGCAAATAGTTATACTTCAGTGAGTAAAAAATCGTCAGAAGTACTTTGTGGTCGCTTTTGTAGTCTCCTCTAATGTAACAATGCCTTTTACGGCGAGTTATTTTTGTAAAAAATGGTTGTTATAAACCACATCAATTTGTTCGTATTTTGTCCTACGTGGTTGTTTTTTCCCTGATATTTGTTTCTTTCATGACAGTTAGTTGCTTACTAATAAATTAAAAATGTTAGATTTGGAGAAATTTATATTTGATTGTTAGCATATATGTCAACATCATTCAAATAACCTTGACATACATATTTGAAATTCACCACTATTTAGTCTTAAGTTTTACACAATATCATCCAACAAATCACAATGGAATATAAATTTACAAGTGTTTTTCTTTCTGGTTTTTCTTTCTAACCATAAATGTCTAGCTAACAACAAGTTGTCTTCATGAATGCACCAACTTCTTCATTAATATACGTCACTTATCAGAGGCCAAGCTAGAAACCTTCTTCATTAATGTCACTTATATGGTTGGAGTTCTCGCGAGAACTGAACACCTACCATTCTGAACACGTACATATAATATATATTAGCTTTGTTTGCTGGCCCGTTTATATATATTCAAAGCATCCACCCTAACCTTCCAACTTACCATTAATGATATATTCAGCCTTATGAAAAAATGTTAAAAGTATACGATAAGAACTTCATGCTCACTTTATGTACATTGAGTAAACTATTATGGAAGGAGTGTTTGAGCCAAAATGCTGAATGTTGAGGTACTACTGGTTATCTATTCATGAGAAACAAGCAAAGACATAAAGAAAGGGGAATGTAGATTGCACCTCACTTTTGAATTCCTCAAGTGATTGGCCATAAATATCTTGGTCTAGAAACCTCTTCACAGCCACTTCCTATGGAACCAAAGAATGACAATAAAAATCAACATATAAACCTTCCAATGAAATGCAAGCAACGTAACATATAACAACCAGAAGACAATGAAATATGGCTAGACATTTGATGTTTATATCACGAGCTATACAATTAAAGAAACATACAAAAACGGAGAAGATAATGATGTGCCATTATGCATTTCTGGAAAAGGAAAATGGGTGACGATGCTCTGGGCTTCAAATACATAAACAGGGTCCAAGAACACCTTGATAATTCAATCATGGGTAAACCTTCCACAACTTAACTCAGATTAACAAACACAACGAAAAGAGATGAAATAAGTGAAGTTCAGTGTATCCTATGACAATTAAAGATGACAACATACTCGTGGATTTCAAGCCATACTAGAGCCATATTATTGAATTATTCATAAAAGAAAACAATGACCCTAATTGTTTTTTTTTATAATTATTCATAAAAGAAACTATGACTCTAATTGCTCTTTTAATAATTATCTACCAACGGATTAGAATCATTAATAAGATTCTTTTTTCAATCATTTTACTAACTATACAAAACACAATACTCATGGGTTTCAAGCCACACCATTAGTCTTTACACCTGAAGCATAACCAACTTTCTCAGGGAAAATTTCATGTCAAATAAAGGGAAAAAGGATTAGACCCAATATACTTAACATGTCTTAAACCAGGACTAAAGGAGAGGATTAGACCCATAGTATACAACATAACAACAAAAATGCACCGCCATCATTCAGGGTCAACAAGGAAAATTCACAATTCTATGAAAGCTTCCACGATATACCTCTCCATATGATCCTGTCAAACAAAGTATGCACCAAAAAAATGAAATTACACAGGTGAAAAACCATATGCACTTATAATTCATTATATGAGAAGTACATAATTTGATGGGATAATGCACTGGTAAATACCAAGTCCGTTGCACTCACCCAAGGTGATTTCCTCCCATGAAATCTCGCATTTAGCAACTTCATTGACAAGACAGGAAAAAAATAATGATGGAACAAGTTATTTATTTTTCCATACAATTGCTTTTGGATTGAGAAAAAAAACATTGGCAGGTATATCTTGGTCATATAGATGTTGAAAGATACATAAAAAATAACAATAAAGAACAAGAATAAATGAAAAAGTATATGTCAATCATGTACTAATAAGGTGAAAAAGAACAGGTCAATCATGTACTAATAATAAAGAAAAAATGCTACATATGTATAGATAACTTACCTTGCTGTAGCAGTTTGACTGTACATTGATGACCAACAACTTCCAAGTGACCAGTTGGTGGTAAGAACAACGTACGTCTTGACAGAAGTTACAAAATATCCTTAAAATCTAGAAATATATTATCTACCCCATACCCGTAACTGATATACAAAATCTGGGTTTTGGAGATTTTTGGAGACATTTTATTGCTATATTACTTTAACTTTCATCTCCTTATCAAAATTCACAAAAAATTGTTACAATTAGTAAGTGGCTATGCAGGTCCCTAAGTCTCTCTATGAGACTCTCCCTGGATCTGCCTCTCTGACTCATATCTCTCCATCAATTTGTTGTACTCAGGCTGTTTCTCCATTACTAGCATGACATTCCCTCGTAAGTCATCAAGCTGACCCTTATAATGTGCAGCTTTCTTCTCACTTTTTTATGCACTTTCAGTTAATTCTGCTATTCGGGTATTAGTTGCTTGTCTAGATGACTCGAGAATAACCATCTCGCCGAGCCCCCTTACATACCCTAGCCTGTGGCCCAAAACTTCCTTAAAGATTGCTGTTGCAGCCTCCTTAGTCCTTTTCTCAGGCTCCAACTCTGCCATCTTTACAACCATCTCATTCTATCAACCATTGGAAAATCACATATGTTAGTGCTCGTAATATGTACTTATAAGCACTAAAAAATGGATGGAGATTTTTCTTGAAAATCATGGGATTTTACTTTAATAATCACATGTTTCTCTTCCATCATGGAAGTCACAAATTTGTCATTTTTCTTTGACCACCTCACTTCTTTAAAGAAATCGACCAAATTCTCCTCATCCCCAGACTGCAAATACAAGGAAATTACATTCAAGTTTAAATTGAATATATGAAATCTTAAGGTATCGTCGATGTGTATCTTGCAACCAAAATGGAGACTTACCCTCATCTCGATTAGCCGCACAAATGACCTTCATCTAGCCATTTGATTGTTTTGTTGCTTCTCCCTATTACTTTTATTTCATTCAGACATCCGCTGCATTTATTCAATGTAGAGGTGTCAAGAGGATTATATGACTAAAAACATGTTTAATACAGTTGACTATTTTAATAAAAAAGTATCGTCCTAACTAACTTTTAATATAGTTTACTATTTTAACAAAAAATGCCACATCATGTTAATTAAATATACGACTTCTAACTTACTTTAAAATCCTCACTTGAATATTGAATGCATAACTTCACCCTAGTGGCTGGTGTCACCAATGGTGGCACATTCGTAAGTACTTCTTCATTACTCAAGTATTGCTTGTAGGTTCTATGTAAATCATAGTGGATATGATTAGACTGCTTGTGTAGTGTCTTCGTAATCGTATCACAATGGTTCTTCTTGGTCCAGTCAAGGATGGAGTCAACCTAGAGACAAACATCAAGAGTATTAATTATAATCTCCCAGCCCCGAGTTTTACATTAGCAACGTTAGGCTTTCATCCAAGCCTTGAGTTTTTCATTAGCAACGTTAGGCTTTCAACTACTCTATTTGAACATGTACGAAATTCTTGTACTTTTACCTGAACGCGTGTAATCAATTCTTCATTCTCATTAGCTGGTACGTCGTGTAAGCTAGCATGACTTAAGTCCACATGGTGCCTGACCAACCATGTAACCCTTGTAGTAAACAAAGTATCGTTTTCACAATAAAGTGCAGTTCCATCGTCCTTTATCCTCAGGAGTATCTTTCCATGCTTTTGCATATTTTCGAACTCTGTGCTCTATGTTGCTCCCGCCCACGCTTTAGGCTAAGTGGTACTAAGTTGTTTTCAATGGCCATATTATCATCATAGTTCAACAATGAAACTAATTAATATGTTAAACATATAATGTAAAACAATATCAATTTAAATTAGATTAATACCATATGGGTTTGTGCTTAATGGCGAATCAACTATTGGTATGTCATTTGGTTCTGTGCTCAGGACGACATCAGGTGGTTCAGTTGAGTCATCTGAGCTTGAGAATGTATCATCTCTAAGATTCATGGCAACAATGGGTATTTTATTCCGAACTTCATCATTGCTCTGAGATCCACCTCGACCGTAGCTCACGCCGAGTGAATCAGTGATCGACCTCTAGCTCTTCCAGTTATCGGCATATCTAGCACGCAATATAAACAAAATTCTAGTGGCTGTGCGAAGCAAAATATTGGGCAACCAAAATTATTACTGCAATCACACTAAAAGAATACAATTCTTTATATATTATTATACTGTACAAGGAATATTACAATTAGCTCATCATGGTACCTTCATAAAGAGGACGTTGGGAATCAGCCAACAGCTGGTCAAAATTTGGCGATGATTTAGTATCGACCGATGGCGAACCCTCAGTATGGAATGACTCAGTTATGGGAACATCAGGAAATCTCCAAGCCCGAATATCTCGTAACATAACATCAACGTCATCAATGTAATCATCCTCTTCTTTGGGATCATGTAGATCATCATCATCACTTATGATGAAATCTTCTTCTTCCTCCTCGCATGGAAAATCCATATCGTGTAATTCTTCTCAACACCTTTAATGAACAAGTGTCTCTCTACCTGGCTTATAGGTAGGAAGAAATTGTTTGAATACAGGACACATGGGCAACAAATTTCCTCCTCAGTGGTAGCATGAGATCCGACCAAGGTAATGAACTCCTTAACTTTTTTAGCATATTCCCTAGATCCAAATCTATCAGTGATTTGTGTCAAACTCTTGTCCATCTAGAAATAAGTAGAGGTGAAAAAGTTGTTTAGTGAAGAATAAATTCAACACAATGCCACGTTGAATTCGATGAGAAAAGTTGTTTAATGAGTGGGTTGTGGCTACCATGTCTGGGTGCAAACAGGTATATGTACTTAAACTTATGAGCATATATATTATTAGGGGTGTGTAATAATAGGCAAAAGTTTTGGCATTTTTAGGTATGATGATAAGTGGTAAGAAATGGTGTCAAGAGGGTATTTTTATTTTGTTAATTAGAACCTGATTAAGGTAATTCCAACTCCAACTCTATTCTTGATGCTAGATCATTCATCTTCATCCTCCTATTAAGATAATTCACTTCAATTCTCACTACTTATGATTAAGGTAATTTTCATGGGCAAGTAAAGGTTAGACTTTGCGGAATGATTTGATTTTTAGTTAACTGATTTTTCTTACTATTGCCAAAGTAGCATATATAATAATTTAGAATCTACCGCTCAACAATTACACCATATAGAAACTAAATTGCAAAAAAACTATTGAAAAAAAAAGAGGAAAACAAAAGAGTTAGATCAAAATATGCTTGAGCAAACAATCTATCATTGATAATATTTTAAGGCTACCCCTAATAATAGACAAAATTAACAGCCCAATATGAATCATACATTTGGAATATGAATCTCATCATAAATATTTGTGATATTATTATAAATTTATATATAGATATAGCAACCATCCATGCATGGTGGCGTTTAATTTTTATTTTATGGTTTCTAGGGTATTACCACAAGAAACAACCATGCTTGTAACATTATCATATAGAACATCGAGCAAATCGAGATCCCTGTGAAAGGATAGTGAAACCAAGCAATTGGCAAAGATGGCTTATAATTAAGCTTTGTGTTAGTAATTTTGTGATATTTTGATTTCTTCGCTTTCCATGCACACTTCTCGTCTCGTTTAAGTAAATTTTAAAAATCAGCGGGGCGAACAAGCTAAGATATTTACAGGAGGTTTAGATTTTAATTTTTCATGTGTGTGATCTAGCTGTAATGATCTAGGAAATGTGTTAACCATTTATATGTCTTTGTTGTATCCTAAAAAGACTAGACTTCACACCTAAACAATAATTTTATGTGGGAATATGGGCTAATAAGTGCTAAAATAGAAAAAAAAATCATGGTTTGAGCCTTCGGCCTTTTTTTATCAATTGACATAATGACGATGAAGGTGATAATTGACATAGTGATAATTATTTGGATTCCATTTGCTTTTATTATATATACGTGCATAATCTTGCTAATTCTTTGCTGGATTATTGGAAGGAACTGCACTGTCTTTCAGTTTTTTTACATCGCCTTGTGAGGAGGAAGTAACTTCTGGCTCCTAAACCTATAGGACACTCCTATTGTTGGGTTTCTAGTCCAAAGACCTGAGAAGCAGTCCCAAAATACCAACAAACAACCTTGTCGTAGGTCTCTTCCAAATGTGATAATCTCATATAAACAAAATTATATGATCACTACAAACACAATCTAACATAGTATATATAACACGAAATTATAAAGAAAAATACAGATATTAGGTTGAAAATAGGTTGAAATTAGGGACACATAGGGACTCGATTCCAACATCACTATATTTGGAAAAAATTTATCATAATCTAATTCAACCAAATCATAGTAATGAAAACGATTCATATAGGTTCTATGAAAACTATTCCACCTTCTAACCGAGCGGCAATTAGAGAGAGAGAGAGATTGGTGGAGCCTAAAATAGTAAAAGAGAAACTCATCGGCATCGGTGAGGCGGTGAGAAGGCAATTGGAAACTACTGTGCGAAGCCTCAAGCGAGAAAGAGAGAGAGAGAGAGAGAGAGAGAGAGAGAGAGAGAATTGCAGGGGGAAGAATAGGGAAATTTAGGTTTTTTTTTACTGTGTAGGACTTATTACGACAAATTAGATGTCGTCGTAATAAGCAAAATACAAAAAGAATTTCATCTTCAACGAAGAACTCAATTGCGCCAACATAAATCAACCGTAACAAGGATTTGTAGCGGTGACAATTTTGTAATGAAAAGGGTTGAATTGCATCATACCTATCATTTGTGACAAAAATATTACCAATGATATTATATTATCGCCGAAAATAGTCATTTATTCCAACGATTTTTTGATCGACACAAAAAAATAACCCAAACAGTAAAACAGCATTTTAGCGACAATATCTACATCGCAGGAAATAAAAGTATCCACAAATTTTACATTTACTTGTAGTGAAAGCTTCATAGAAACTAGTGTCAATCTGCACGAGAAGAAGAAGACTCTAGACGAAATGGTACCGTTTCATCCAACGGTCACCAAGATTCAAATCAATCTTGGCTAAACGACATTGTCATTCAACCAAGTGAAGAGCCAAACGACATTGTCATTTTGGAGGCTACTAAGAAACTGGTTCCCATATCAAACGACGACATTTCGAGCAAGTGGCGAAACGACTGTTCCAAGCATGTTGGAACCCGCTCGTTAGAAACAACATGAAGTCGTTTTGGCCAAACTGAGCGACGCCGTTTCATCACATTTTGCATACTCAAGCCGAGTCGCTAACCGCACCGTTGACCAAGTCGTTGGCCTAGCTGCTAACCATCGGCTTTCTTCTTCTGGACTTGGTTTGAATCCGTTGAACCGGTTCACTCGGTTTTCCGAACCGGTTCAGGCTTGATTTGGTATTTTGGGTTGTTCGGGGGTCATTTCAAACCTAATTTGGTCTGTTCAAAAGCTTTTGTGCTCCAAATTCCGTGCCAAATCAAAACAGAGCACTTGTTGGTTAAGATTCTCGCCAAAATTTTTTTGAAAAGGGAGAAACATCTAGGAAAGTTCGTGGGAATCCTCGAACGGGATGTCACTTCCATTATTCTCCTTATTTAAAATATAATATGAGAATTTTGAGGCTGTCAGCTTGGATTAAATCTAAGGATTATTATTACTATTGAGTTTGTAATAATTTTAATTTTTTTTCACAGTTGAACTATTGTACTTAATTTATTTAAAATAAAACATATTTATTATTTCTACATTTGTTTTGTTGTTAATTTTTAATGTTTATTATTTATGACACCAAAGAAAAGTATTGATCCATTGGGGATAGAAAATTTGAATGGAAGAAATTTTCGAGCCTGGAAAAGGCATATAAATTTTCTTCTAACACATGAAAATACCTTATACACATTAACAACACCAAAGCCATCAAAAAGTGTAGAAAATTGGATAAATGGAAGTGTGAGAAGCAAAAGTGAAGATAAATGAGAAGAACACAATGCATGGGCAAAAATTTTAATTTTACAATGTATGAATGATCATATCATTCCTCTCTTTGAAGACTATGAAACTGCTAAACAAATTATGGATGCAGTTGAGGCAAAGTATGGTTTAAGGTTAGATACTTATATACAATTATTATTAGATAAGTATAACTGAACTTGTATGAAAGCGAATGATGACATTAGCGTTCATATACTTCAAATGGAGTTGATTGCAAAAGAATTATATGACGTTGGTTATCCTTTCATGTATAAAATGCAAGTTACAATCATACTAAATAGTATTTCTTCATCTTGGGATCACATTATTATTTCTTTAATACATAGTGAAAATGAAATAACAATAACATCGCTTCCAGTACTTTTAGTATTTGAATGAGAAAGGATGAAAAGGAGGAATAGAGATAGTGAATCATCCAATTTATTGATGGCTTAGGACAAGCATTTTACACAGAACAAGATGAAACCAAAATAGTTTAAGAAAAAGAATAGGTTGAAAAAGAAACAAAGTAAACCATTTACAAATCAAAATGTCATAATAAGGGAAAAATACAAGAAAAGAAAGAAGTTGTGATGACAATCTTAGAAGTAATGCTTGTAGAACCAGCGTCAAATTCATGATGAGTTGACTCGGCAGCAACAAGACATATATGCAGAAACAAAGATTTGTTTATAAAACTTGAAGATAAACAAACAGGAGAACACAAAGTGTATATGGGTAACAACACATATTGCGATGTCTTGGGGTAAGGTACATGTAAATTTAAAGTGAATGGTTATATTATTTTACTTAGTGATGTATTATATGTACCTAGTATTCGTAGGAATTTAGTATCAGTACTTGAATGAGATTAGAAAGGCTACACAATTGAGTTTAAGTCTGGAATCGTTGTAATAAGTAAGGACAATATATTAGTAAAAGGCGTGAAAGATCACGATATGTATGCACTGAATATTGATATTGATAAAGTATCTATTTCTGATAATTTGAATGTGTCTACTGATTGTGTATATTTATGACATTTAAGTTTAGGCCATATAAATAAAAATAAAATGATCAGAATGTGTAACAATAGATTGATACCACAAAAAAACTCAGATAATTTTGATATATGTGAACCATGTATCAAAAGAAAAATTAGTAGTAAATCTTTTTCAAAAAGTTAAAAATCCACAGATTTACTTGAAATTATACATTCTAATATTTGTGGACCTTTTAGAACTAAAACTCATTGAGGAATGAAGTATTTTATTACTTTCACTGATGACTATTCAAGATATGAGCATATCTATTTACTCAAACATAAATCTGAAGCAATTAAGAAATTTAAGGAATATAAAGTAGAATTAGAAACTCAGTTGGGTAGGCCCGTTAAAGGTTTGAATAGTGATGGAGGAGGTGATTTGAAGTTTTGGATGATTTTTGCAAATTAAATAGTATAAGACACTTTTATATTATGTCATATGAACCTCAACAAAATGGCAATGTAAGAAGAAGAAATAGAACTCTATCGGATATGATGAGATCGATGATGGTATATGCTGATCTACCAATACATTTTTGGGGTGAAGCATTATCGACTGTGGCATATATATTAAATAAAGTTAAAATTAAAGCAGAACCTCTTACACCTTACGAGATATAGATGAGACATAAACCAGATTTAAGTAAACTCGAGTGTGGGATTGTAAGGCACAAGTACTTATCCCAAGGCCACTAAAAGATAAATTGAAACTTATAACCTGAGAATGCAAGTTTATTGGGTATCTAGAAAATAGAAGTGGCTACAGATTTTATTATTCTGAAAGACGATTGATAGAAAGTAGAGATGTCATTTTCTTAGAAAATACAAACATTATTACTCCAGTTGATCGGATAGATTTATTAACCAATTTAAAAAATCAACAGACCTCCACAGAGTTTGCAAATGAAAATTTCGGTATTATTCAGATATAGAATAATAAAAAAAAAATTCAGATGAAAATCAATCTTCAGGTATTGATATTGGAGACAGTGGGAGTAAAAGAATCAGACAACCATCGATATTATTTCAAGATCATTATACATTGAATACCAGTTTGAAAATTTTAGAAAATGATTCTGAGAATTTTTCTGAGGCAATTAATAGTATCGATTCAGATAAATGACTTGAGGCCATGAAAGATAAAATAGAATCAATAAACAAAAATAATATTTGAGAGTTAATAGATCTTCTAAAAGATAGAAAAGCTATTGATTATAAATGAGTTTTCAGAATAAAATTTAAAGTTGATGGTAGTTTGGAAAGGTATAAAGCAATGTTAGTGGCCAAGAGATATACCCAACAACTAGGTGTAGACTTTGTAAACACCTATTTGCCTGTGGCAAATTTCACATCCGTAAAGTTTATCATGTCAATTGTTGCTAGGATGAATTTAGAATTACATCGGTTAGATTTAAAAATAACTTTTCTTAATGGTGAATTAAATGAAGATATCTTTATGATTCAACCAGAAGGATTTCAAATTATAGGACACGAAGAAAAAGTCTACAGGTTGTAGAAGTCATTGTATGGACTTAAGCAATTTTCAAAACAGTGGTACTTGAAGTTTCACCAAGCCATTTTGGAAATGAGATATGAAATGAGTCCACTAGATCATTGTTTATAAAAATGAAAAAATAATAATAAATTAACATTATTATCATTATATGTTGACAATATATTACTGGCAAGTAATTGTCCAGATATGATGAATGAAACAAAAGAATTCTTGAAATCTAAATTTGAAATGAAAGATATGGGTGAAGCCACATATGTTCTTGATATAAGAATTTCTAGAGATAGAAATTCAAAAATGTTGTATTTAGATCAAGAAAAATACTTAAAAGATTTTGTATGAAAAATTGTAAATTTTTAAGTACACATGTTTGCAAATGTCATACTTTAAATAAAAGTATGTGCCCAAAAAATGAGGAGGAAATAAACGAAATGCTTAAAATTCTCTATGCTTAAGCTATAAAAAGCCTCATGTATGCAATGACAAATACAAGACCAGATATTTATCATGCAATAGGATTGGTAAGCAAATATCAATCAAATCCAGGTAAGGAACATTAACAAGCAATGAAGCGTATATTAAGATATTTACAAGATACCATGATTTTGAAATTGTGCTTTGGGATCAGTGATCTAAAATTAGTCGGCTATAGTGATGCTGATTTTGGAAGTGATGTAGATGATAGAAAATCTACAACTGAATATATATTTCTATTTGGTAGAACATCAGTTTCTTGATTGAGTAAGAAACAATGATATGTTGCTAAGTCTACTATGGAAGTAGAATATATTGATTGTCGTACTGCAATGAGTAATGTGGTGTGGATGAAACGTTTTATTGAAAACTTAAATTTGAGTACATCCACAGGACCAATCAATGTGTTTTGTGATAATCAATCTAACATCTCATTGATAAAAAGTGGAACACAGAGTTCCAAGAAAAATCACATTGATGTGCATTATCACTATATTTTAGATATAGTAGAAAGAGGTGAGGTTAAGGTTAATTTTATTTTCTCGACCATGATGGTAGCATATTCAATGACCAAAAGATTATTTCTGGAGAAATTCAGATAACATGTGACTAGAATGGGGTTGAGAGAAACCTAAGTGAAACAACCTCATAGTCGACATGCATAACTCAGAAAATTCTGGTGACGCCTACAAAATTGGAGTTATTATGATACCTAAATGAAAAGTTTGGTCATTTGTAAAGTCACTGATGAGGTGATTAAGGAAAACATCAGGAATGGCCTTTGGGTGAGTACTTAATAAAATTTCAGTGCATGTTGATTAACCAAATAATTGGTTGATCATTTGTAAAGTCACTGACAAGCTATTAGGAAAAGCCTCAGGAATAGTCTTAGGAATAGCCTCTACAGGAAGTACTTAACGAAAATTCGGTGTAGGTCGATACATGTGTTATATATTCGGTCGAAGTCTTCAATTGTGACAGGGATATTGATTATTAATCTAGTCACAGAGAGTTGTTGCTGTTCACTAAATTTTTTTTAATGAGATGAAGTCACCCTTTATATGTGGTCAATGGGAGCACATATGGTGGAGGGTGCGGTCAAATAAGGTAATGACAAAAGTGTGCACATGTAGAGGCTTGTCATACTCTGACGCTGATTTGCAAGAGTATGCAGATGAGAGTTGAGTAGTGGAAAGCTTATATTGGAACCAATGTAAAATACTCAACTGGAGATCAACTGGGAGATGTAATTTTAAAGAGTGTAATAATCAAACGGTGTACCCCTTGGAATCACACATTCTCCATGGTGATGGTTCCCATGGGGGTGATGGTTCCCATGGAGGTGATGGTTGAGGAAGTGTCAAGAGACACAACATTTGATTTAGTCAAAAGATTGTATCACTTGTTAATAGTTGTGCCTTTTGCCAGCCATTGCATTACCAATGGTTGTGCCCCTTGCCAACCAGTGTCTCATGACCTATAAATATGGGTCATTGGTACACATTGAAGGTACTTAATTCCCTTTATCCATCACCAACTTGTGAAACAAATACCCTTATAGGAGTGTCACCATATTGCTGAAATTTTGTTCAAATTTTGTTCATATTATTCTACATAAATGAGACTTTTTACAACTTCTATGAATTATTACGAATATATTCACCCACATATACTCCAAATACAAATTTATTAAGAGAATTTAAACAAAAAACAAATGGTGGCTAAAGAGAATAACATAGGTTATGAAAATATTATTATTTCACTGCCAAATTTTGCATGCTTATCATCTAATTTATTATATATTATACGTGTGAACTACATACAATTTGGGCTAGAAAGATATGCATTTAACGCTATACATGAATATGTTGCATGTCAAATATTGCCTTTAGATCTTGGGTTATTCCGTGTGCAGAGAAGGATTTCCTTTTAGTACTGGTGCTTCTTGTTAGGTTTTCTTGATTTGTGGGATATTGGGTTCATCCGTAAATCATGGGATACAGAGAGGTCTACAATACTCCCTTACAATCTAATAGAAAGCAATGGACTTTGAGATTGGCACACAATGTAGTGAAACGAACATGGGATAATGACTTGGTTAACTCGTCGGCTTTTTTATCTGTGCTTGAGAGAAATTTAACCATCAGCTTTTTAGTTGCAACTCAATCACGTACAAAATGAAAGCTAATTTCTATATGTTTGGTCTAGACATAAAAGATCTGATTGGATGAGAGATAAGTGATACCAATATTATCACACCAAAGTGTAGGCAGATGAGAGAGAGAATACCCAAGTTCAATGAGTAGAAGTTCAGTGACAACATTGGCTAATGCATTGTATTCGGCTTCAATACTACATTGGACAACAGTTTATTGCTTACGCGAGCTCCATGATACAAGATTATTACCAAGAAAAATGCAATATGCACTTCTACAACTTCTATAAACTTGCCAATGTGGAAGTAATAACCAATGCATAAACTAGCAAACACGATTCACGGAGAAAGCAATATTGGGACTTGTGAAGGATAAGTATTGCAAACCAACGATACTACTATATAAAGTCAGATCATCAAAAGGCTCACCTTCATGGGCAAAAAGAACATGTGGAGGCCATGGGTGTGGAGGTGGGCTTGGCAAGGTCCATTTTGCTATGTTTGCATAGATCAATAGTGTACTTTCTCTGCATCAAAAACAAGCCTTGGGATGAAATAAAACTTCGATGCCAAGAAAATAATTAAGGCCTCGTTTGTTTTCAAGAAACATCTAATCTCATCTCATCTCATCTCACTTCATCATTACAACTTTCTCAAATCCCCACACAAAATAAAATAAACAATTCAACTTTTTCAAATCCCAAAACAAAAATAATATTAAAAAATATATTCTAATAATATTTTATTTAACTTTTTAACTTTAATCTCATCTCATCTTATCTCATCTCTGAAAACAAACGAGCCCCTAGTGTACCAAAGTCCTTAACAATGAGGTCGAAATGAAGAAGCTTGATAATGGATTCAACCGCCAATGAATTTGATCTAGTAACAAGAATGTCGTAAAAGTAAATTAGAAAAAATATTGCTAATGAGCCTTGACGGAGAATGAAGAGAGATGACTACTTTGGAGCCATGAAAACCATATTCCATTAGACGAGTGCTGAGTTTTTAAAACTATGCATGAGGTGCTTGTTTAAGCTTATAAAGCGATTTATGTAAACGACACACATGATCAAGAAAATGTGGATGCCGAAATACAGGAGATTAAACCATGTAAACACCTTCTTCAAGAGAACCATGAAGGAATGCATTATGAATATCAATCTGATGTAAGTACCAGTTGGAGGAGATAGCAATTGATAGAACACTTTGGATAGTCGTTGACTTGACCTGAACGTTTTAGATAAGCCTAAGCCAAGTTGTTGATGATAGCCTTTAATGATGAGGCAGGCCTTGTAGCATTCAATCAAACCATTTACCCGAAGTTTGATGCGATAGACCCACTTATAGCGAATTATATTTTGATGAGGAGACTAAGGCACTTTAGACCAAGTTTCGTTCCGAAGACGAGCATCAAATTCCATCATGGACAAATTTAGGGGGGCAAGGGGGCCTGCCCTAAAAATTCTGACATTTTTCATTAATTTAATTAAAAGTTATGTAAAAATAGAAAAACAATAGATGTATAATATACCATGAGACTAATGTTGGCTTCAGAACTCATAGCATTCTCGCAAAGTCATAGACCCATTACAATAGTTCTTCTATGCGAAAAATTAAAGAGAAGTAGTGTTTCTTCTATCTCTATGTTTCCAACTTTTTAAAAATTTCAAGGTTTTTAAATAAAAAAAATTAAAATAATTTTCTTCAAAGAAATTTGCAAACTCTTAACCTATTTGAAAAATGAATGAAGAGATGTTTGTAATAAAATAGTATTATATGTGAATTCTTTTAATCACAAACATGTTTTATTCTCCATTAATTATATATGTTCATTGATTCATCACGTAAACCCAAATTTTTTAATTTAACTTATTATGTTATACATACACCTAAATTAGTTTTGAATGTCATAATATGGCTTTTCATGGGTCATTTTCTTTACCTTTTATTTTGAAAACTTAAATTGAACAATATGGACAAGCCAAAAACTTTAAATCATAAACATTGTTAAGATTAGGTTTCAAAAAAAAAAAAAAAATTGAACTAACTTTTTAGCTTTTAATATTGTTGAGATAAGGTTTTGAAGCAAAATAAATGATGACTTTCTTATAAATTATTTACTAGTTTATATTGAGAAAAAATTTGATAATTAATGACCTTTATTTGTTAAAAGAACATTGAGATTAATTAGCATGTTAAATGTTTTTATTTTTTATTTTTTTACATTCAAACTTGAAACTTATTATATACTTATGCACGCTTTTAAATAATCTTTTAATTTTTTTATATATAGATTTTTATATATCCTTTAGCCCCCTTCTACATAAATCCTAACTTCGTCCTTGAATTCCATATTCATAGCCAACCGTCAATTGGGATCCTTTACTGTCTTTGTGTAGCAAGTGGGTTTGTGGGTGGTCTGATCAACTACAAGAGCTCGAGGGAGTGGATACCAAATAGTGTCATCCGTCGGCATCTTGGGCTTAAAGATGTGACTTCGAGGACTAGTCTGCATGGCATGTGTCCGAGAGGCAAGAGCGGTATGGGTTTGCATTGCATCAAGTTGAGCATGTTGATTGGCATGTGAATGAGTGGTGTCTAAAGAAGGAGCATCATTAAGTAGTTGTCAGTATGAGGCACCATGGAGTATGTAGATGGAGAGAATGACGTGTAATTGGGCATTGAAGTGGAATTTGGCAATGAGTAAATGGTGGAAGCATGTAGCAACATAGGAGTTGAAGCATCACAAGTAAAGGGAGCCTACATGTTAACTTCACTTTGGACTTGAGGAATAGGTGGCATCATGTGTATTGGAGATGGCCTTGGTGCATGAACCTGCAAAAAAGGAAAAAGTGGTCTTACGTAATAGGGGTTATGCTCATCAAATTTAACAGGGCAGGAGATGTAAAGACGTCCCATGGAAGGATCAAGACACTAATACCCATGGTGATCTGGAATGTACCCCAAGAAAACACAATATTAGAGCAAAAAAAAATTTATGATTATTATAGGGACGAAGACATAGCCAACACACACAACCAAAACTCTTAAGAATTGATGGTTAGGGTGTTTCCTAAAGAGAATTTCATAGGGCCACTTATTATGAAACACCGTGGTAGGTAGTCAATTTAGGAGATAACATGCAGTTTGAAAATCCTCTTACCAGTAAGTGTGGGGCAATGAGGATTGAGCAAAAAGAGCGAGACCTATTTCAACAATGTGTTTGTGACGCCTCTCAACAAACCCATTTTGTTGAGGGCTATGGAGACAAGTGATACAATGGTGAATGCCATTGTTTTTTAAAAAAAATTATACAACCGATGGTATTTGCCACCCCAATCACTTGGCCAACTTTGATCGTAAGATTAAATTGACAATCAACAAGAGCTTGGAACCAATGAAATGTAGCTTCAACATATGATTTTAAAGTGAGAGAATAAAGCCAAATATATTTGATAAAATCATCATTAAAAACAAGATAATAACGATGTCTCCTGGAAGAAACAACATAAAAAGGTCCCCATACATAAAAAAAATTAAAAATTAAAAATTAAATCTAAAGGACCTTTAGATTGAGACTCGGAAGAAAAGAAAGGGAAAAAATGACTTTTGGCCTTTTGACAACAAAACAAATTGGAGGCCTTTATTTGAGGACATCAGTAGATTATGACGAGAAACGATGTTGGTAACAATCTGAAAAGTAGGATGCCTAAGCCTTTTATGCCAATCTGTTAGAGACACACGAATGACAACAAAAGCAGATGGAGAGAAAGAGCGAGCGAAACAAGTCATGGTGTAAAGACCATTATGTAGAGGTCTTGGATGAAGAAGCTTCTCCGAGTTGCAATCCTTGATGACAAAAAGATTTGCATGAAATTTAAAAAAGACATTATTGTCGTGAGCAAATCTATGAAATGTTAGATCAAATCTATGATAACACTTAAGTGTGGTATGACCGACATTGCCACAAACTTGACATAAGGGTCTAAATGAGCCTAATTGTTTTCCACTATGTGACTTACTTCCTCCATAGCCAATCAGTCCTCCTCTTTGGTGAGACCTATTGGAGATGGCAACATCATTGCATTGAGTTCTTTCTCGAGAAATAGAATGCTTTGATGTAAGATTTGCAAAGGAGTGCGAGAGGTCGACAACCTAATTTTGTTGCTCAATGCGCATCTCGTAAGTAAGGAGATGGCTAAATAATTCCACCAGAATTAAGGGATTAAGTCGAGTGGTGACGGAAGTCGCAAAGGGTCATAGTCAAATCAAAGTAACCTGCAAGAAGGAAAGAAATGCCTTCATCCTCAATGAGGGGATGTCCAGTAGAAGCGAGAGTATCACTAAGGCTTTTAACACACTGAAAAAAATTCAAATACAGTAGAATTCACTTTTCGCAAGGGAGCTAGTTGTATGCAAACTCAAAGTATCTGAGCTCGAGATCAAGATGTATACATTTTCTCGAGAGAAGGCCAGACTTGTCTAAAGGTCAAGTAGCCAACCATTTGGGCAAGCACTCCTTCAGTGCAGGAGGACATTAGAGTGCCAAGCAAGACTTGGTCTTGTTGAATCCAATGATGAATTAATGTTGGGTTGGGGTGGAATGAGAAATTTGGAAAACCATTGTCAGACATGGAAGCCGAAATAAATTGTGGAGGAGGTGGTGTGGAACCATTTACAAAGTCAAAGATGTCTAGACCACACAAGTAGGGAATCAAGATAGCCTTCCATAGAAGAAAGTTATCTCGACCAAGCTTGACAAGAATGGATTGGGATGGGGCAATGAAGGAGGAAGGCGTAGAAATGGTGGAGTGTGTATTAATATCTGAAACAAATAAGGGATTGTTGTAATTGTTTGAGAAAGCCATGGAGACTTTGGTCACAGGTTCTGTGATACCATAATGAGAATAGAAGAGGTGATGCAAATACTATTATCTCACTACCAAGTTTTACATGCTTGTCATCTAATTTATATACACGTGAACTAAGTACAATTTAGGCAAGAATTAGGATATATATGAATTAAATGATGTACAATTTGGTGTCAAATATTCCTTTCATGTAGATGATCTTGTGTTATCCCGTGCTCAATGCACAGATTGGATTTCCTTTTACGGGTAGTCCTTTGTTGCATTTTGATCTTGATTTGTGGGATATTGGGTTGGTCCATGAATCATGGGACGCAAAAAGATTTTCAATACTGGTTGTCCACCCCAATGTTATCAGAACCACCCCGGTGCAGGGTAGATCTTTGCTCCCCATGCCAAGGTTGCCAAAATACGCCGGAGTGAGTTTCTGACCGCCTACCTGCACTGATCCAACCCGAGGGATGGCCAGAACTTTTTATTTTAAGGTTTGTTCATTTCGAGGGCCAGCCATATATTGTAGTACTGGCTTGTGGTGGCTGATAAAAATAGTTTTAGGTTTTGAAAGGTGTAAAATTAAGCTTTACACAGCACATCATATCAGAAAGGTCTCTACGATCTATTATGCAATAGAGAGCAAAAATCATTTTTTTAAGATGGTAAATTTTTGCACTTGTCTACGATCTATTATGCAATAGATCAGTGAAGGCAAGGGTACTTCAAGACACCCCTTTCTTGGCTTGGTTCTCAACTCCTTGGACGTTTGAAGGCAACCATCCAGAAAGAATATTGACTACCACCCCCTTGCCAACTTTTGTCAATCCTCCTCATTATTTCCCAACAATCTAAACACTCCGATGAATATAAATATAATTAGCTTCATCATCTCATCAAGCATACTTTTTTTTTAACAATTGAAATCATATAAAATCGTTTGATTGAATGGATTGATCATTTAAATTATACTTCATGACCAAAAAATGATAAAAATAACCCAGACAAAAAGGAAGTTTCACACTCTCCTTTTCTTTTGCAACTTCTGTAATTCCTCCTAATTAATCCCCCTTCCTGATCCTCTCCCATCTCAACAGACATAGAAAAAATTATAAAATCCACTGTCGATGTAAAAGTTTGTTGGCTAGGATTAAATGATTAGGACCTATTTCATTTATTGGATAAATGTAATTTTTTTTTATCTTTATCTATGAATATTTAAATTAAAAAATAAATAGATTAATAGATAAATGTTTGTCTTTATCTTTATCTATGAATATTTGAATTCTAAGATAAGTGGTTAAATAGATAAATATTCAAAAGAATTTTGATCAAAATTGAATGTTCAAAAAGATAGGAGATGTCAAGTGATCTGGATAGAAGATTCAAAAAGAAGATATAAAGCAGAAAGAATGTCGAACTATCAAGAAGTTATCAGAGAACAGAAGTTGAACAGAAATCAGTTACTGCAGAGAAGAGTTATCGCGACATGTTAGCAATTCGTCAGGAGACGTCTTGGCGACAGATTCTATCCGTCAGCAGAATCCTACTGAAACTGGAACTCTTTCCAGATAGTTTATTTAAGAGATTCTACTGGTTAAGATCGTTAGAGATTCAGATCTATATATTTGCTATAGCACTTTCTAGCACATTGTTTAGTGAGAAAATTCCTTAGTGAATTTTCATATTTGTGATCTCTCTTTGAGTGTGATCGTGCTTCGAGAGTAGAGGATCGTGTGATTGGATTTCAGCCCTAGAGTTCTAGGAGGAAATCCAATATTTGAAGATCGCCAGAGGTTCTGGCTGCTATCGCGATAGAAGACAAACGGGTCGTTTGTCTGGGCAAGTAAGAGAGTCAAGTAGTAACGGTTTTGTAATTGATAAGTACTTGTAATTGATTTTCAAATAATAAAATTGACTTTCCTGGGTTTGGCTACCCTGTAGGGTTTTACCTTTAAAGAGTTCTTTAAAGGGTTCCCTTCAATACCAATCTTAGTGTTATGCAATTTAATTATTTTATGTTATTATTTAATTATTAAATTAATTGCATGCTTGAATACTAATCAATTTGTTGAGTGAATTGGTAGATATTTTCGCTGCATTGCAAGGGTACTTGGGTAATTTTAATTGGCATCAGAGTGTGGTTCACTCATTCGAGTGTGATCCGTTCTCCTGTTGACTATGTTGCTACATGTCCCGCCACACTTTGATAGAAAAAACTATGCATATGGAAAGTTCGTATGAGGGCTTTTCTCAAATCATTGGATAAACAAGTGTGGTATTCTGTTGAAAAAAGATGGACTAAACTAGCAACAAGTATTGATACTTGGACAAAAGATGAGATCAGCAACTGTAATTGGAATAGTAAGGGACTGAATACTAGATTCATGACTGTATCTCCTGAAATATTTAAAAGATCTCCATGTGTGAGATTGCTAAAGAAGCATGAGACATCTTGGAGGTTACACACGAAGGAACAAAAATTGTGAAAAACTCAAAATTACAATTGCTTACTTCAAAATTTGAAGAGATTAAGATGCTGGAAGATGAAAGTTTTAATGATTTTTATACTAACCTTAACGATATTGTTAATTCCAGGTTTAATCTCGGTGAGAATGTGGAAGATTCAAGGGTCATGAGAAAGATTTTGAGGTCTCTACCTGAAAGATTTTGGCCTAAGGTTACTGTCACTGAGGAAAGTAAGGATTTGGATACAATAAGGGTTGAAGAGCTGGTCAGTTCCTTACAAACGTATTAATCCTCACTTCCTCAAATAAGAAAATGTAAGTCCATTGCTTTAAAAACAATAAAAAATGATCAAGATGATTTTTCTGATGAAAAAAATTTTAACAATGAGGATATAGATCTCTTTGCAAGGAAATTCAGAAAATTCTTGTTTAACAAGAAAGCTAGTGGAAAACAAAAGCGAGATAAAGAAATTTTTGCAACGAAAAATTATTCTGAAAAGTGGAATAAAGAAAAAATTGATAATAATAATAAAGTAAACTGCTATGAATGTTTTGGTTATGGCCACATAAGAATTGATTGTCCAAATTTCAAGAAAAGTAAAGGAAAAACATTGAATGTCACATTTAGTGATAATTCAAATTCTGAAAGTTCAACCTCATCATCTGATGATGAAAATTTTTTTATAGCTTTTACTTCTATTGTAAATGATTTTCCTAAGATTGCACTAACAAAATCTAAAAGTGATTGTAATTTTAGTGATTCAAATGTATCACTTGTTGATGCTGACCAAGAACTAAGTTTACAGGAAGTATACAATGATATGTGTAAAGAAATGGTCAAATTAAAAAAACTCACCAAGAAGCTGTACAATAAATTTACTACTATGGAGAATGAGAAAAACAATCTCTCTGAGGCATTAAAAATTTCTGGTGTTGAAGTATCAATATTAAAAGATTAAAAGGATGCACTTGAAAAAGAATTGGAAAAGTTTCAAGAGTGCAAACAAAAAAATCAACACAGAAATTAGAAGAGATGTTGAGTTTTCAAAGATCTAATTGTGATTGCACGAGTTTGGGGTATACAACTGTCCAAGGTATGGAACTTAAATGATCATCATCCGCTACCACTTCATCAAAATGTATCATTTTTATTAAATGAAGTCGAGATGAGGAAGCTCCAAACAAAGTCATGTCTAAAACTCATGTTCCAAGAGCTTCGCAATATAGATCAATGCCAAAGAAGCCCAACCAAGGTAAGTCCAAAGGTAAGTTTATTCCTACTTGTCATCATTGTGGTATTCTTGGCCATATAAGACCATATTGCTTTAACTTGAATAAAGTGAAAAAAAAAAATGGAGGTGAAAGAAAGCTAAAAGAGAAGGGAAAGACTCTAGAAAATCAAGTTGAGGAGATGAGTCAACAAATCACCTTCATAACTCTAAAACTTGGTGAACTAGCGGGATTTTGCCTTCACAATAAAGAAAAGATCATATAAAGTGGTGTTGATGAAAACAATAGGCTAAAATTTAAAGTAAAGTGGGTGGTCAAAAAAGATGTCGTGTCACATTAATTAATAAGACCACTTGCATGTTCTTGCATTCCTTGCATTTCATTTTATTAGTCTAGGACATGCATTTTATTTTTCTGTTTTTAATTTATGTTTCTCTTTTCAGTTCTTTAAATAAGAAAAATAATAGAAAAAAATTTCTGGTTTGTTTCTATTTTTTTGGGAAGTGCATGCTTGATATGTCAAAATTTTGAACACATGTGTTCTCAAAAAATAATTATTTAAACTTATGCATCTCTCTACTTTATGCAGTTCACTTTATGAATACTAACCCTTTGGATCATCTTGACAAAGTTCATTTACAAAGCACTGTGAGAAACTTATGTATAGACACCTTATAATTAAGTTCCATATTTATTATTGAGATGCTTACCATAGAGGGAGTTCATGTCTTGAATTGATTAATGCTAGTTGAACCTAGTACAATAATAAAAAGATCTTCCCTTACCAAACACAAATAGTTGATCCATATAGAAAAAATCGGTGTTATATCATTGCGAAAAAAGACAAACACCATACACGGATCTATCCTTTAAGTTCTTATAGAAAGAATCATAGCTTAAATCATTGTGGAAAAAGAAGAGCAACAAAAATGGACATGAAAGGGGTTGTGCAAACTAGTGTTTGGAGGAGATACTCATGTATCTAGGCCCTAATATAAAGTTTGACTTTTAAAGTGAGTGACAATCTCTTGAGAGCATCTATAAGAAGAAAATACTCATGAATAAATTATCAAAAATATATTGAAGAGAAAAAGAAATAAAGAGTTAATTTTCTATATAAGTTTGCTCACTCACACACTCACATGAACTTTGACATTGATGATCTTATGAGGTGTAAACATCTATGGTGATTGTTGCAAATAAGAGGGTGTACTTTATTGAATTTTTTTTGTGAGTGATACTTTGTTTTGAACTAAAATGCATCTAAACATGTTACTTGCCCCATTGCTTATATATATAAAAATTAAAATTTTTGTTAAAACTTTTTATTATTATTTATTTATTTTGGTTTATATAAAATAAATATAAAAATATAAAATATATTGAGGTATGAGTCAGTGTTGGGATTATTCATGTCGGTTTTAAACTAATGCCCACCAAGTGTTTGTTTTTATGTCTCAATCAAACTACTTCATTCATTTTGTCATGATTTTACTTGCATTCATGCTCATACATTAGATGCATTTAATCCATGAAAAGTTGAGACACATGGGAGTTATGAGTCTTGTCAGATTAGTGACAAAAATGGGGAGATATATTGGAAGATTAATTTACTTCGGGTTTTATGAAATTCGTATTGTGAGTTTTAGGGAGAGTTTGAATAAGTGTGTTGTTGAGGGAGAGTTGAATGAATTTTTATTGTTCTGATTAATAAAGTTTAATATTAAGGGGGAGAACTAAAATATGGATATAATTCAACTCCAAGACTAGAACATGCTTAAATTTTAAATCTTGTGAAATTTAATCTTAGTTGTTGTTCTATATCATTATTTCTTGCCTGGAATCTCTACTCGGTCTCTTGGTCTACTGTTTGTGTTGTTGACAGATTTAATATTACATTCATCAAATTGGTTTTGTCACCAATCCGCCAAAAGGGGAGATTGTTGATGTAAAAGTTTGTTAGCTAGGATTAGATGACTAGGACCTATTTGAAGTATTGGATGAATGTAATTTGTCTTTATCTTTATCTATGAATATTTAAATTCAAAGATAAATAAATTAATAGATAAAGGTTTGTCTTTATCTTTATCTATAAATATTTGAATTCTAAGATAAGTGGTTAAATAGATAAATGTTCAAAAGACTTTTGATCAAGATATCAAGTGATATGGATAGAAGATTAAAAAAGAAGATATCAAGCAGAAAGAATTTCGAACTATCAAAAAGTTATCCAGAACATAAGCTGAACAGAAATCAGTTACTGAAGAGAAGAGTTATCGCGACATGTCAGCAATTCGTCAGGAGACGTCTTCGCGACAGATTCTATTCGTCAGCAAAATCCTACTGAAACTGGAACTCTTTCTAGATAGTTTATTTAAGGGATTCTACTAGTTAAGATCGTTAGAGATTCAAATCTACATATTTTCTAGAGCATTTTCTAGTGCATTGTTTAGTGAGAAAATTTCTTAGGGAATTTTTATATTTGTGATCTCTCTTTGAGTGTGATCGTGCTTCGAGCGTGGAGGATCGTGTGATTGGATTTCAGCCCCTAGAGTTCTAAGAGAAAAGCCAATATTTAAAAATCGCCAGAGGTTCTAGCTGCTACCGCGGTAGAAGACAAACGGGTCGTTTGTCTAGGTAAGTAAGAGAGTCAAGTTGCAAAGGTTTTGTAATTAATGAGTACTTGTAATTGATTTTCAAATAATAAAATTGATTTTACTGGGTTTGGTTGTTCCGTAGGGTTTTACCTTTATAGAGTTATTTAAAGGGTTTTCCTTCGATACCAATCTTAGTGTTATACAATTTATTTATTTTATATTATTGTTTAATTATTAAATTAATTGCATGCTTAAATACTAATCAATTTATTGAATGAATTGGTAGATATTTCTGCAATTTCATTGACAAAGTAAAAATCCCATTTACGACAAATAGTACTTTAGTATGATGTGATCAGTTGTGTGGTGGTCCAAGCAAAACCAATAGGCTCTCAGAGAGTAAAAGATTCAGCAGGAAATTGAGTGAAATGAGGACTTTGAAGAGCCTCTTGAAGAAGCTCATGATCATCCCACGAATCACGATATGTCTCTAAGTTGGCATCGGCATTTATTAAAGCCGAAATGCAGAGCTGCTTTCTCCATTCTTCTAGGTGTGGGAATCCAACATGATCTCCATATTTATCGCAATACTGCAAGAGAGAGCAAAGAGGAATCAGTGTGTATGTGTCTGTGTGTATAAAAGAGCCATTACGATCTAAAAATCCTATGAAATCTTAAACGATTCTATCTTGAGTGTAGTCTTCATCATGACCTTATTATAAGAGAAGGGTGAAGACGTTTTACCTCAAACTGGGCAATATCGTGTGTATTATATTTTGGAATGCAAGCTGCATCCCTTGAGTGATAGAACTCCTTAATGGACTGCATCATTTCTTCCCTTGATGGCAATGTTCTTTTCCCAGATAGCAGCTGAGATATCCATTTTGCTTGTGATTCAAAGAAAGGGAATCCTATAATCTGCACTATTACCACACATCACACAAAAGCCAAAATATATAACTCTTTTGAAGGCTTTTGAAACATATGATCGATTACAAAATATAGATATTAAAGTATCAGATCTTTACCTTTCTAGGAACACCTATAAAAGAGAGAGAGGGAGCAAGAGATGGAGGGAAGGTGTGCTCATACAAAGGACCCACTCTGTCATCATCTACACCGACTATCCCTTTGGTGTCAAGAAATGGGAACGTGTATGAATACCTACACACACAGCCCATTCGGAGCTTTTATTATTACAGAAACAGTGCAACAATTAAGCTTTTTTCTTCTCTTTTCCATGAATATGATAAGGCCGGACCACACAAAATTTTCTGTAGTTTGGTCATGACACATAACTCATCACCATTAACATGAAGGTTGAGTAGAAAAGGCTACATGAAAACTTTCAAGTTGGTTGGTCATTGTACATATATAACTCATGATCACCATTAATTAATGGTGGGTGTGTCTTACCCTGTGCAGTATAAAATAGAATTGGCAATAACCCAAGAGCCGTCTACAAATAGAACCCTTCCATCTTCATGAAGAGTGTCTATCTGCGTATGAAAAATACAATATTTTTAGATGCTGTTTGTTAACATGTAAAACAAAAAACTTAATGGTCGAGAAAGATGATCAAGTTAAGCCAGGCCAAACGAAAAATTTGGAAGGCAAGCTGCAAGGATACCTGTGGATGAAGATACAAATTGCCATTTTTGGAGATGACTTTTGATAAACCTTCTGAAATTTTAAGAGATCTGGAGCTGAGGTGGACTTCCTTTGCCACTTCTAAAAGCTCCATTGATATATCTTGTCCACTTAAGGAATTTCCAACCACCACCACAACCTGTAGAAAATAATATGCTTTTTGTGGTCATTTAAGTGAGCTACATGAATTAAAATCTCCTACTCTTAAGCCTTTTAAATGATCGAGCAATGATATGATGAAAAAGCTGCATTACCTCATTGCGATATGGCTCGGGAGTCCTGTAGATGTGACTATGCATCTGCTTCCTTTTCCACGCATCCATTCCTGTTAATGTCGATAAAGGCACGTAAAAAGACAAAGAAACAAAAGAACATAAGAAGAAGCTGTAATATTAATATGTCTCTGGAATTTCTTTTACTGTATATTGACATGAAATATCATATGAGCGTGAAACAAATCCATGAATAGATTTTCTTTCCATGAAAACTGACCCAGCTTTGACCATTTTGATCCTTTTGGTTTGTGCATGTGTAAATGTGCTTTTTTGTGCAGAAGAGACAGAACGAGAAAACTCAATGATTTCTCACATGCAAGCACACACCTTTTATGGTAGGCAACCTAGGCTTAGAGTAATGGCCAGTGGCCACAACCACTGCATCAAAAACCTCTTCCACCACCTTCTCTGTCTTCTTGATCTCTTTACTCTTTACAACCCATTTCAGATCTTTGCCAATAACACCAGAATAATCCAACATCCCCACATACTCCACCCTTGTGTTAAACCTTATCATCTCCCTTAACCCAAACCAGTCACAGAAATCTTTTAGGTACAGATAAAGTTCCCCATGGCCAGGGAACCTTCTCATGTCCCTACCTTTCTTGACCAAAAATGGAAAATCAGTAAACCCCATGATTTCCCTTGGAGATACGAGCCTCAAAGATCCATAGATACTGCTGTGCACCTTTAGAAAAGTGTTCCTTCCTAGAGGATCCTCGCCCTCCACGTTTGGTTCATACAGCCATTGCCCTCCAACATCATGGTTTTGTTCCAAAACCACCACAACATGCCCTTCTTTTCTCAGCTCCCTGGCCGCGACCAGCCCCGACGGTCCGGCTCCGATCACGCACACTTTTTTGGATTGGTTCCTCTCAGACACCATGGCGGTCCGATCGAGAAGGTTGTTGGAATATTTTGAGTAGTTTGGCGAGGGTTAAAGCTCGATCGAGCTTTGGTTGAAGATGTTTTTTGGAGGTGTGGGAAATGTATGGGGAGTGATGGGGGTATTTTATAGAAGGATTTTGTTCACGCAAACTAAGGCAAAGAACAAAATTAATAATAATTTTGGAAATAGAGATGGTTTGCTGGCTTGGAGACACACGTGACAGATTAAAATCATGGTTTTTTTTTTTTTTTTTTTTTTTTTTTGTTGGATTTGTCGAGGTTGAACTATAAGAAACATTAATTTGGAATTAATGCTGAATTTGATTTAAGATTAATTCCAAATCTTATGAGTTTTGATCATCTGCATGCATGGGCTGGGGAACCACCTTCATGATGTTAGGTTGTTGTGGAAGTATTCTAAAGATCACGTGGCCCTGCCTGATAGGTACTCCTAGTCCCTGGACAATAACATTGATATTGAAACTGAGAAATTATTTATTTTTTCTTTTGCAAAAGTCTATGCATGGAATAAAAGTGGACAGTATTTTTAAGCAGCAAATGTCAAGAATATATAGATCAACTTAAGTAAATTACCTCATTACCTTAGTTTAAACAATCGATTATTTAATATGATATCAGAGTAGAAGTCTTGAATCTAACAAAAAAAATCAATTTTCTTGGATTGTGTTTTTATTAATATTGTCCTGTTTTACGATATTTCTTTCTACCATCACTATAATTTGATCAATAGGCTTGCATGATATGATGATATCAGCTGTCACAATAGATCACTTGAATATGTCTTTTGCAATAAGAGTTAATTTTAGGTCGAAATATATATGGGTCTTTAAGCTCAATAGAGACAATTAATTAAGTCTTAAGAAAACCAACACCAAATCTATAATAATTAGATCGTTGCACTTTGTATCATGTCCTATATATATATATATATATATATATATATATATATATACATATATGCATGCCAAAAGGGATGGGATCATCGAGAATATATAATAATACCCATAGCTAGCTAGCTTTTTGGATCCCAACAGTGGGAGAATGCCACTTCTTCAAGTCAAGGGAACATGAGCAATCATGGAACAGTTTGCATATTCATTCAACACTATATACATTTTCCTGTTATCATCTCGACATTTTCCTGTCAAATAGTATGCCTAGCCTCCTTTTCCTTTCTCTTCCGACACAACGTTGCTTCTTGATTACAACACATGAGAACAACAAAAAAGGGTGAAAAAGAATCAAAGGGATCGAAAAGGAATTAATATATATCTTACTTATAATTTATTGTTTTGAGAAAATCATGTTTTTTTTGTTGTTGGTATATATATAATATGATTCAAAAGCACCCCAAAAAAAACCCATTTTATATATATGTAGTAAATAAAATATATATATATATATATATATAGAGAGAGAGAGAGAGAGAGAGAGGATGATCTGTGATGATCAATAGCCAATTAATTAATTAATTAAATGCATTTGTTAATTATAGGATGGTACTAAACATGCACGACAAATGAAATTGATGAAGATCGTACATGATGGCCATCAATACTATATTATATTTTGAAGAAGTCTCTCTGAATATATTCATGGAATATATTATATATATATATAGATCCAACAACTTTCAATTAATAAATTAGTATTCGCAGTAATGATTTGTTGGTCATTCATATAATTAGAATATGGTTGGGAGTTGGTATAAATTTCAGAACCCAATTTATAATAATTAATGATGGATACTTAATTAATTACAGTATCCTTTTTTAGGTGCGGCTTTAAAATTCATCTAATCCGTCGGGCAGGCATGCTTTATGCATTAATTAATCAAGACTACAAAAAAATAAAAAATAAAGATTAAAAAAAAATCTAAACTTCAATAAAGTATGAGCATTAGTATGCATATATATTGGATTATCTATTTACTATCTCTATAATAATAAAATATTATTAATTTTTTATTTAAAAAAATTGAAAAAAAAATGAGTACACTGTCAAAACAAAAATGACATGAAAAATAAACGTCAATTTATGTGCGCCGCATGGCTATTAAGGGTCTTTTAGTAAAACATGATTATTCATTAAATTTTATAATAGAACTACACGTCAAATGGTCAAAGATCTTAAAGATTTTTGGTAAAACAATATCTTTCATTAAATTTTATAAAAGAGATACATGTCAAATGGTCAAAGATTTTAAAAGCCTTTTGGTAAAATATGACTTAACGGACTTAACAGAAAAATAATAAAGTTAATAGAAAAATAACAAAAGTTATTATTCACAGTTAGATAGTCATTTATTATAATATATATATATAGATATATATATATATATATATATATATATATCACACACACACACACACACACAACGTCCAGGCTTCAAACAATTAATATATTATGTATATATTTCCTGCTTAATTAATTAACTACCAGCTAGCTAGCAGAAGATGGCAGATGAAGAGATTATTAAGGCCAGCTTCGGGAATCCGTACGTACGTGTGCAAGATTTCTGACCACTAAAATCATCAATTTGCATGGCCATGAGAATGAATTTGTGGGAAATTTTTAACCTTATAGTGGGCCTAGCATGCATATATATTAATGTTGGGTACGTATAGTCCTATTTATATCTTCATTGATTATACTATAATATATGTTTCAGCTCAAAATCAGGCCCAATGGACGTACGTACATGCAGAATCAATCTAGAGCATGGTCGATCGTAGTAATTGATATCAGCATGAAGATCAAGATCATGAGCATCATATGATATAATATCAAGCCAAGATTTCATCTTCATTATGATATATTAAAAGATCAAACATTAATCTGTGATTAATTAAGTTCGATCGGCCTAGCTAGCTGCTAATTAATATATTATATATAATAAAAAAACGCATTAAGTATGAATCAAGCAATATGCATGAGCTTATATGATCGAATTTATAAGCAGCTGGCATGAGAGAGAGGGCGGGCTAGCTACGTCGACATTGATCATGATGATGTGGATCCTCATGGAATTAGCTAGCTAGGCGTTGCATACCCAATCATGCATGTTTGTTTACCAAACATACTATATATATATATATATATATATATATATATATATATATATATAGTCTCATATAATATAGTCCATCTCATCATGTACCCTAAAATTTGTTTAGTCATTAATGAAATAATACTACTGATCTCTGTGTCTCATTTGATCTAATTTTAAACCGCATTCGACGTTTGCATGCGGATCATGACATTTTGGTCATTTAGGTCAAACATTACCGCCATGCATGCCTGCCTGCCTAGCTTCCTTCCTTTATCCAAAAGTACTCGATCCCTCCTAACTTAAACTAATAATAAATGGAGGGTATTAATCAATAAGATCTGGATATATTTCCAATAAATTAATTTTAGTCGATCAAAGTCCACGAATTACCTGCATTATTATAATTAATTATAATATATAGCTTTTATTTATTCTCTTATTATTTGATAGATGTATCGTAAATCATAATTAAGATCATCATGTACTGATGAAGCTTACAAGCTCATTTAATGGGTATATATAAATATATATATATATATATATATATATATATATATGTAGGTTCGTAGGTATATATATATATATATAATATATAAAGCACTGCTTCTAATTTGAGTAAAGTATTCTTCCAAGCAAATCATGCAATATTACTTTTTTACTTTACGCTTAGTACTACTATATATATATATATATATATATATATATATATATATATTAATTATAGACATACCAATTAATAAAATTAAGGAAGCAGCTACACCAGTACCTTTTTCAGTTTCGATTCATGATTCATGCATCACAAATATATTATATATACGTATATGCTGCTGGCTGCTTGGGCATGCATTCATGATGTTTTTTATTTTAGAAAAATAAAGAGCTTATTTGGAGTAAAGAAATAATAATAATCAGCCAGAATTAGCTACTTACGTGAAAAGGATCTTAATGGCCAGGTGATATTATGAATGGAAAATATAAAAGCTAACTACAAGAAAAATAAGTATTTGTGACGGATTATTTACAACTATAACGAATATTTACGATAAAAATAGACTTATTTTCAAAAAAATAATTATTTTTATTTAAAAATAACTTGTCACAGATAAATAATTTTTTTTTTAAGTTTGCGCTAGGAATATTGGTAGTGATCGTGAGATTAAGAAAGTCATGATATGTATATAGAAAGTTGTGTACATGGCTAGCTAGCTGGCTGACCGCTGGCCATAATCATTTAGTTTTTTTCCCCATCATATTTATAAAGAGTAACTACGTTACTTTTCCCTCACCAAAAGACAAGGTCGATTAATTTGGTAGACCGATCGAGAGCTAGCTAGATATATAGGCCAGCCTAATTAATTCCCGATACATTTATATATATATATATATATATATATGTATATGATGCTTGAGATTTAATATATATCATGTTGATGTAGTACAAAAGCCGTAATTTTTAACCGTAAAATATCGATCGATCGATCAAATAGATCACCTGGTCACGAATATATAATCTTCAATCATGATTTGGATATTGTAAAATACATTGCATGTTAAGTACGAACGACGTTTGTGATTTTACGTACAGTACTACATATGTACTCTTTAATACCGAACTAATTAAGCTGGTCACTGGGCAATGGGCATAGTTCATCCCTCACAGACCTTTCAACAAACATGCAGATGGTCAACAAGGAATATGAAACCAACACCTTCATTTCCAGTTTTTCGCCAGCTGCAATATTGACAAGAACAACGTCATTGCCCTCGCTATATATAAAATCAAATGTTCCATTTATCTCCAATTGTCGTTTAATCCTCTTTCCACTTATCCCCCTCCTTCAACTCAATCCATTGAAGATTCACATGAACTATCACAATCTATTTAGATTCGAGACTTTTTGGACACGAGAAGAGTTTAATAATCCCATTTAGATTTGATGTATTGGCAACTGTATGAGAGTCTCCTTGACTCCATATATAGTATATATCTTCTCATGAATCGATCATCTTATAGAATTTAGCTGATCATCGCACTTTGAAGAACATAATTATCTCATATGACATTCTTATCATGTCGTCATGTATGAAATTAGATGAAGATCGATCATGATGAAATCAAGTAACTTATAATTATCATAGTGGTTCAACTAAAACCCCAAGCCAAGATGGCATCACAACTCACTTCTTGAAACACTAATAAGGTATTCATCATTAAACATCATGCACCAAGATGATAAGAGATCTTCATATTCTATGGATGGTAAGTAACTTAGAAACCTAGGATTGACCTTAGGAGCTAGGCTAGTGGATCACTATATGGAACTTAAGTGAATTGGTCACGAGATGAAAATGCAAACCCTAGTTTTTGTTTATGGTCCAGTCACTAAGGCAAAAGTACTGATCATTTTGGAAAGTACTGAATATTTCAATACATGATTTGGTTTCGATCGGTACTTTCCTGATGATCATTAACTTGGTTTCTTATTAGATAAGAAAATTAGGTTCAATTTTCTTGCTCGAGGATGGCATGATCGCATGGTATATTGCTTGCTATTTTTTAACTCTTTCGGCTAGACTAGATTATGTTTGGGCAGGTGCCAAAATTACACTACAAGAAATACAACTATTTGCAACATTCCATATATATCGCCGCAAAAAGTAGACAATTTCACCACAAACTAGTGCTTTCGTCCATTTAGGAATGTTAGGAATGAAGATTTGAGAGTGATAGCTAGCTAGCAACAAGTTTTTTTGTAGAGAATGATTATGAATGTTTGCTTAATGTGGTGAATATTGCGAAGGAGAACCGTCTATCAAAGCCTCAAAGACAATAGAAAGACAATCACTACAAGAAAAATAAGCATTTGTGACAGATTATTTGTGACAATAACAAGTATTTGCGATAAAATAGACTCATTTTAACATGAAATAATTATTTTTACTGGAAATAACTGGTCACAATTAAGTAATTTTCTTGTAGTAAATGAATGAATGAACTAAAAGTTTTATTGTTTAATACATGACTCTCCATGAATTGGCCGATGGGTTCCCACTTTTGTTGCTTTTGCTTTAATTTTCAGAAATTTCTTATCTTCTCTACGTTCTCTACTTAGGTGTATCTAATTATATATTTTCTCTCTATATAAGATCTACTTGGATGGTGCCTTTTTATTATTCTTTTTATTATTAATAAAATATTTTAGTTGTGAAAAAAAAAACCCTAGAAAAATGAGATATATATTAATGTTGCATCTATCTATGGGAAGAGATGAGCTTTATGTGATCATGATCCAAGAGGGGGAAAAAGTTAAATTTCAGTCATCGCTTACAATGCACTCTGGAATTATTTAGGCTCATTTAATTTTCTTCTATAATTAGTGGCAGTCCAAAGAAAAGGGGCCTACTTGCTTAATGCAAGTGCCAATGGTGAACAGTGCTGATCACTTTGGCCAGCTGGAGAGGTTATTATTTATAATTCCTCTGCCTAGCTATATTCCATTTTATTTGGTAAAGATAGGTGTGTATAAATATATATATATAGGAAAACATTAGTATGCCGCCTCAATTTGTTCGCTTGGTAAAAAAATTTTTTTTTTTTTTACTTAGTGATTAAGAAAGTATTTTTAAGTGTATTGGTATATTTTTTTTATTTTTTAAAAATATTTAAATGTATTAAAAAAATATGAAATTAAAAAAAAAAAAAAAAGAGAAGAAAGAAAGAAAGAAGATTGGATGGCATGCCAGCAGTAAATGCTGAACGGCAGAATAGCATTGTCCATATATATATATATATATATTTATATATATATATATATTATGTGGTGTGAATGCATGGGGTCCAGAGAAAGGTTATAATTGATCGGCTTTATCAGCAAGAGAAGACAGTTGATCATTATATAAAGTACTCGAATTCCCATGGAAAGATGTCTTGAGTACTTTGCTGTCAAATTAAAATAAAAGTTTCCATGCATGCAGTACATTGTCTTTTTTAAGTTCTATGTTCTAGTTACTCAAAAGATGGTCAAAGGACTAATAGTAATCTTTATATTAAATCGTCACTTGTAGAAGAGATATATTTAATTATTTAAACTATAGTATGGACTAGTTTTGTGGCTCAGACTCTCACTAATTAAATAAGCCTGACACATAGTATGGAATAGTTTATTATAAGGTTCAAACTCGAGACTTCTACATACTCTAATATCATGTTAAATCATTATTAATTCTAAAAATTTAAGCTAGCTAGCTTATGAAAAGAAATTTCTAAGACTTTCTACCAAAGTAGATGGAGTCTTAACGTCCTTAATTTATTATTAGTTTTGTACGTAGTTGGTACATGATTAAGAGGGGATTAGCTATTGATCACATAACTACACAATAATGTATACAATATTCTCTGCCATGCAGATAGATCATCATAGTGTGAATTACGAATATTATGGAGGTCACTGATGAATCTGATGCTGCACAGACCAACATCACAAGTCATGCGATTCCACCAAAGTCAAGGACTCTAAAGTTGAAACCATATATTGCTAAGCAATTTATTCCTTAATTGTTGTTGTATATTCTTGTTGTACATTTATTTTCTATATAAATAACTTTCCTTTCTTGTACAAACACTTACTCTATTAATATACAAGAGATACATATATTGTGTGTGACCGAAAATTCATCCAAGCACTCTGTTGTTGTTTTGTGGTACCAACGCATTAGACTTAC